>NC_133717.1:1632660-1872660 GCF_048934315.1 Petromyzon marinus | reverse complement strand
GCATCATCAGCAGCATCATCAGCATCATCATCATCATCATCAGCATCATCATCAGCAGCATCATCATCAGCAGCATCAGCAGCAGCATCATCATCAGCATCATCATCATCAGCAGCATCATCAGCAGCAGCATCATCATCAGCAGCATCATCATCAGCAGCATCAGCAGCAGCATCATCATCAGCATCATCATCATCATCAGCATCATCAGCATCATCATCAGCATCATCATCATCAGCATCATCATCATCAGCAGCATCATCATCAGCAGCATCAGCAGCAGCATCATCATCATCAGCATCATCATCATCAGCATCATCATCATCAGCATCAGCAGCAGCATCATCATCATCATCAGCAGCAGCATCATCAGCATCATCATCAGCAGCAGCATCATCATCATCAGCAGCAGCAGCATCATCATCATCAGCATCATCATCAGCAGCAGCATCATCATCATCAGCATCATCATCAGCAGCAGCATCATCATCAGCAGCAGCAGCAGCATCATCATCAGCATCATCATCATCATCAGCAGCAGCATCATCATCATCATCAGCAGCAGCATCATCATCATCAGCAGCATCATCATCATCATCAGCAGCATCATCATCAGCATCATCATCAGCAGCAGCATCATCATCATCAGCAGCAGCAGCATCATCATCATCATCAGCATCATCATCAGCAGCATCATCAGCAGCATCATCATCATCAGCATCATCATCAGCAGCATCATCATCAGCAGCAGCATCATCATCATCAGCAGCAGCAGCATCATCATCATCAGCAGCATCATCATCAGCATCATCATCAGCAGCATCATCATCATCAGCATCATCATCAGCAGCATCATCATCATCAGCATCATCATCAGCAGCATCATCAGCAGCATCATCAGCATCAGCATCATCATCATCAGCAGCATCATCATCATCAGCATCATCATCAGCATCATCATCAGCAGCAGCAGCATCATCATCATCATCAGCAGCATCATCATCATCATCAGCATCAGCATCAGCAGCAGCATCATCAGCATCATCATCAGCAGCATCATCATCAGCAGCAGCAGCATCATCATCAGCATCATCATCATCAGCAGCAGCATCATCATCATCAGCATCATCATCAGCAGCAGCATCATCATCATCAGCAGCAGCAGCTTCATCATCAGCATCATCATCAGCAGCAGCATCATCATCATCAGCAGCAGCATCATCATCATCAGCAGCAGCATCATCATCATCAGCAGCATCATCATCATCATCAGCAGCATCATCATCATCAGCATCATCATCAGCAGCAGCATCATCATCATCAGCAGCAGCATCATCATCATCAGCAGCAGCATCATCATCATCAGCATCATCATCAGCAGCATCATCATCAGCATCATCATCAGCAGCATCATCAGCAGCATCATCAGCATCATCATCATCAGCATCATCATCAGCAGCATCATCATCAGCAGCATCATCATCATCAGCAGCAGCAGCATCATCATCATCAGCAGCATCATCATCATCAGCATCATCATCAGCAGCATCATCATCATCAGCATCATCATCAGCAGCATCATCATCATCAGCATCATCATCAGCAGCATCATCAGCAGCATCATCATCATCAGCATCAGCATCATCATCATCAGCAGCATCATCATCAGCATCATCATCAGCAGCAGCATCATCAGCAGCATCATCATCAGCATCATCAGCAGCATCATCATCATCAGCAGTAGCATCATCAGCAGCAGCATCATCATCAGCAGCATCATCATCAGCATCATCATCATCATCATCAGCAGCATCATCAGCAGCATCATCATCATCAGCAGCATCATCATCATCAGCATCATCAGCATCATCAGCAGCATCATCATCAGCAGCATCATCATCATCAGCAGCATCATCATCAGCAGCATCATCATCAGCAGCATCATCATCATCAGCAGCATCATCATGAGCAGCATCACCATCATCAGCAGCATCATCATCAGCAGCATCATCATCAGCAGCATCATCATCAGCAGCAGCATCATCATCAGCAGCAGCATCATCAGCAGCATCATCATCAGCAGCAGCATCATCAGCAGCATCATCATCAGCATCATCAGCAGCATCATCATCAGCATCATCAGCAGCATCATCATCATCAGCAGCAGCATCATCATCAGCAGCATCATCATCAGCAGCATCATCAGCAGCATCATCATCAGCATCATCAGCAGCATCATCATCATCACCAGCAGCATCATCATCAGCAGCATCATCATCAGCAGCATCATCATCAGCATCATCATCATCATCAGCAGCAGCATCATCATCAGCAGCATCATCATCAGCATCATCATCAGCATCATCAGCAGCATCATCATCAGCATCATCAGCAGCATCATCATCATCAGCAGTAGCATCATCAGCAGCAGCATCATCATCAGCAGCATCATCATCAGCATCATCATCATCATCAGCAGCAGCATCATCATCAGCAGCATCATCATCAGCATCATCATCAGCATCATCAGCAGCATCATCATCATCAGCAGCAGCATCATCATCATCAGCATCATCAGCATCATCAGCAGCATCATCATCAGCAGCATCATCATCATCAGCAGCATCATCATCAGCAGCATCATCATCAGCAGCATCATCATCATCAGCAGCATCATCATGAGCAGCATCACCATCATCAGCAGCATCATCATCAGCAGCATCATCATCAGCAGCATCATCATCAGCAGCAGCATCATCATCAGCAGCAGCATCATCAGCAGCATCATCATCAGCAGCAGCATCATCATCAGCAGCATCATCATCAGCATCATCAGCAGCATCATCATCAGCATCATCAGCAGCATCATCATCATCAGCAGCAGCATCATCATCAGCAGCATCATCATCAGCAGCATCATCAGCAGCATCATCATCAGCATCATCAGCAGCATCATCATCAGCAGCAGCATCATCATCAGCAGCATCATCAGCAGCATCATCAGCAGCATCATCATCAGCATCATCAGCAGCATCATCATCATCAGCAGCAGCATCATCATCAGCAGCATCATCATCAGCAGCATCATCATCAGCATCATCATCATCAGCAGCAGCAGCAGCATCATCATCAGCAGCATCATCATCAGCATCATCATCAGCATCATCAGCAGCATCATCATCAGCATCATCAGCAGCATCATCATCAGCAGCAGCAGCAGCATCATCAGCAGCATCATCATCAGCAGCATCATCATCAGCATCATCATCATCAGCAGCAGCATCATCATCAGCAGCATCATCATCAGCATCATCATCAGCATCATCAGCAGCATCATCATCATCAGCAGCATCATCATCATCAGCATCATCAGCATCATCAGCAGCATCATCATCAGCAGCATCATCATCATCATCAGCAGCATCATCATCAGCAGCATCATCATCAGCAGCAGCATCATCATCAGCAGCATCATCATCATCAGCAGCATCATCATCAGCAGCATCATCATCAGCAGCATCATCATCAGCAGCAGCATCATCATCAGCAGCAGCATCATCAGCAGCAGCATCATCATCAGCAGCAGCATCATCAGCAGCATCATCATCATCAGCAGCAGCAGCATCAGCAGCAGCAGCAGCATCATCATCAGCAGCAGCATCAGCAGCAGCATCATCATCAGCAGCAGCATCATCATCAGCAGCATCATCATCAGCAGCATCATCAGCAGCAGCATCATCAGCAGCAGCATCATCATCAGCAGCAGCATCATCAGCAGCATCATCATCAGCAGCAGCATCAGCAGCAGCATCATCATCAGCAGCAGCATCAGCAGCAGCATCATCATCAGCAGCAGCATCATCAGCAGCAGCATCATCATCAGCAGCAGTATCATCAGCAGCATCATCATCATCAGCATCATCATCATCAGCAGCATCATCATCAGCAGCATCATCATCAGCAGCATCATCATCATCAGCAGCAGCAGCATCAGCAGCAGCAGCATCATCAGCAGCAGCATCAGCAGCAGCATCATCATCAGCAGCAGCATCATCAGCAGCAGCATCATCAGCAGCATCATCAGCAGCATCATCATCAGCAGCAGCATCAGCAGCAGCATCATCATCATCAGCAGCAGCATCAGCAGCAACATCATCATCAGCAGCAGCATCATCAGCAGCAGCATCATCATCAGCAGCAGCATCATCAGCAGCAGCATCATCATCAGCAGCAGCATCAGCAGCAGCATCATCATCAGCAGCATCATCATCAGCAGCAGCATCATCAGCAGCAGCATCATCAGCAGCAGCATCATCATCAGCAGCAGCATCATCATCAGCAGCAGCAGCATCATCATCAGCAGCATCATCATCAGCAGCATCATCAGCAGCATCATCATCAGCAGCATCATCATCAGCAGCATCATCATCAGCAGCAGCAGCATCATCAGCAGCATCATCATCATCATCAGCAGCAGCAGCATCATCAGGTAGCAGCATCATCACCATCAACATCATCATCAGCAGCATCACCATCAGCGTCATCATCAGCATCATCATCATCAGCATCATCATCAGCAGCAGCATCATCATCATCATCAGCAGCAGCATCATCAGCAGCATCATCATCATCAGCAGCAGCAGCAGCATCATCATCAGCAGCATCATCATCAGCAGCATCATCAGCAGCATCATCATCAGCAGCATCATCATCAGCAGCAGCATCATCATCATCAGCAGCATCATCAGCAGCATCATCAGCATCATCATCATCATCAGCAGCATCATCAGCAGCATCATCAGCAGCATCATCAGCAGCATCATCATCAGCAGCATCATCAGCAGCATCATCATCAGCAGCATCATCAGCAGCATCATCAGCATCATCATCATCATCAGCAGCATCATCAGCAGCATCATCAGCAGCATCATCATCAGCAGCATCATCATCAGCAGCATCATCAGCATCATCATCATCAGCAGCAGCATCATCAGCAGCATCATCATC
Source organism: Petromyzon marinus (assembly GCF_048934315.1). Taxonomy (NCBI): domain Eukaryota; kingdom Metazoa; phylum Chordata; class Hyperoartia; order Petromyzontiformes; family Petromyzontidae; genus Petromyzon; species Petromyzon marinus. Next base: position 1,867,653 of record NC_133717.1, on the reverse strand, counting down.
AGCAGCATCATCAGCAGCATCATCAGCATCATCATCATCATCATCAGCAGCATCATCAGCAGCAGCATCATCATCAGCAGCATCATCATCAGCAGCATCATCAGCAGCATCATCAGCATCATCATCATCAGCAGCAGCAGCAGCATCATCATCAGCAGCATCATCATCAGCAGCATCATCATCAGCAACATCATCAGCATCATCATCAGCATCATCATCATCAGCATCATCATCAGCAGCAGCATCAGCAGCAGCATCATCATCAGCAGCAGCATCATCAGCAGCATCATCATCATCAGCAGCAGCAGCATCATCAGGTAGCAGCATCATCACCATCAACATCATCATCAGCAGCATCATCATCAGCAGCAGCATCATCAGCAGCAGCATCATCAGCAGCATCATCATCAGCAGCAGCAGCATCATCAGGTAGCAGCATCATCACCATCAACATCATCATCAGCAGCATCACCATCAGCGTCATCATCAGCAGCAGCATCATCATCAGCAGCAGCATCATCATCAGCAGCAGCATCATCAGCAGCAGCATCATCATCAGCAGCATCATCATCAGCAGCATCATCATCAGCAGCAGCATCATCATCACCATCAGCATCATCATCACCAGCGACATCATCACCATCAGCATCATCATCATCAGCAGCAGGTGGTGGTGGTGGTGGTGCGTGCCACCCCCCCCCCGGGAGATGTTTACCGCCGTGAGGCCGCTGTGAGCTTGTCACCTGCCACTCACCCGGAGCTCTCCGCCGGAGACAAAGGGCCGAGTGGTGATTCTGTGGCCAGCGTCAACGCGCGGACGGCGGTGGCTTTCAGTTGCCGTCGGTGCTCCCATTGCCTGTCCGCTGTCCGAGTTTCTTAAATGTGCTCACTCAGAATCCGAATATTTATTCGGACTGGAGAAATCCCATGAGCTCTAAAGCTGTCCAGCAGATGTTCACCAATCGTTGTCTATCCAGTGGAGCGTAAGCCATCATCATCGTCATCATCACCATCACGTGGAACGTGAGCCATCATCATCGTCATCACCATCACGTGGAACGTAAGCCATCATCATCGTCATCATCACCATCAGGTGGAGCGTAAGCCATCATCGTCATCACCATCACGTGGAACGTAAGCCATCATCGTCATCATCACCATCACGTGGAACGTAAGCTATCATCGTCATCATCACCATCACGTGGAACGTAAGCCATCATCATCGTCATCACCATCACGTGGAACGTAAGCCATCGTCATCATCACCATCACGTGGAACGTAAGCCATCATCGTCATCATCACCATCACGTGGAACGTAAGCCATCATCATCATCACCATCACGTGGAACGTAAGCCATCATCGTCATCATCACCATCAGGTGGAGCGTAAGCCATCATCGTCATCACCATCACGTGGAACGTAAGCCATCATCGTCATCATCACCATCACGTGGAACGTAAGCCATCGTCATCATCACCATCACGTGGAACGTAAGCCATCATCGTCATCATCACCATCACGTGGAACGTAAGCCATCATCATCACCATCACGTGCAGCGTAAGCCATCATCGTCACCATCACGCGAACTCCGCTCATCCTCACAGCAGCGGCAGAGGCTTTTGGGCTGCTGGCAATTGAACAAAGTCGGCGCTCGCCGCGTCACGCCCTGCGCTTAAAGGTGCGCTTCTGCGGCCGTCTGGAACGCTCTTCCTTCCCATATGATGGAAGCCACTGGAAGCTCTGCACTTTTAAATCGTCTGGATTGACAAACTCCTTTCTTTAGAACTGCGTTGTTCTGTTTAGTTTGCTCTCCTTCCCCCGCACCTCCGACGAGCACAGTTGTCTGCTGCGTGTGGAGCGAAAGAAGTCCACCATACGGTGCCCACGTCAACTCGTCAACTGCACTGGAGCACCTGGGTCTGAACCCAGGCGCTCAACGTGCTAGGCTCAGTGTCACTGAGCCAGCACGATTACACTGTGGCCACGCACCTCTGGGCTGTCCGTGGTATCAGCCGCACGTCCGAGAGTGATCGTGGAGCGGTGCAGAGGAGTGGCAGTCCCACTGTGTGGGTCTGTGACTCTCTGTGTGAGTCTGTGACTCTCTGTGTGAGTCTGTGTCTCTCTGTGTGAGTCTATGTGAGTCTATGACTCGCTGTGTGAGTCTATGTCTCTCTGTGTGAGTCTGTGTCTCTCTGTGTGAGGCTATGTCTCTCTCTGTGAGTTTATGTGAGACTGTGTGAGTTTGTGTCTCTCTGTGTGAGTCTGTGACTCTCTGTGTGAGTCTGTGTCTCTCTGTGTGAGTCTGTGACTCTCTGTGTGAGTCTGTGTCTCTCTGTGTGAGTCTGTGTCTCTCTGTGTGAGTCTGTGACTCGCTGTGTGAGTCTATGTCTCTCTGTGTGAGTCTGTGTCTCTCTGTGTGAGTCCATGGCTCGCTGTGTGAGTCTATGTCTCTCTGTGTGAGTCTGTGTCTCTCTGTGTGGGTCTGTGACTCTCTGTGTGGGTCTGTGACTCTCTGTGTGGGTCTGTGACTCTCTGTGTGAGTCTATGTCTCTCTGTGTGGGTCTATGTGTCTCTGTGTGAGTCTGTGCCTCTCTGTGTGAGTCTATGTCTCTCTGTGTGAGTCTGTGTCTCTGTGTGAGTCTGTGTCTCTCTGTGTGAGTCTATGTCTCTCTGTGTGGGTCTATGTCTCTCTGTGTGAGTCTGTGTCTCTCTGTGTGAGTCTATGACTCGCTGTGTGAGTTTGTGTCTCTCTGTGTGAGTCTGTGTCTCTCTGTGTGAGTCTGTGTCTCTCTGTGTGAGTCTGTGGCTCTCTGTGTGAGTCTGTGTCTCTCTGTGTGGGTCTGTGACTCTCTGTGTGAGTCTGTGTCTCTCTGTGTGAGTCTGTGTCTCTCTGTGTGAGTTTGTGTCTCTCTGTGTGAGTCTGTGTCTCTGTGTGAGTCTGTGTCTCTCTGTGTGAGTCTATGTCTCTCTGTGTGAGTCTGTGTCTCTCTGTGTGAGTCTATGACTCGCTGTGTGAGTTTGTGTCTCTCTGTGTGAGTCTGTGTCTCTCTGTGTGAGTCTGTGTCTCTCTGTGTGAGTCTGTGGCTCTCTGTGTGAGTTTGTGTCTCTCTGTGTGGGTCTGTGACTCTCTGTGTGAGTCTGTGTCTCTCTGTGTGAGTCTGTGTCTCTCTGTGTGAGTTTGTGTCTCTCTGTGTGAGTCTGTGTCTCTCTGTGTGAGTCTGTGTCTCTCTGTGTGAGTCTGTGTCTCTCTGTGTGAGTCTGTGTCTCTCTGTGTGAGTCTGTGACTCGCTGTGTGAGTCTATGTCTCTCTGTGTGAGTCTGTGTCTGTCTGTGTGAGTCCATGACTCGCTGTGTGAGTCTATGTCTCTCTGTGTGAGTCTTTGTCTCTCTGTGTGAGTATGTGTCTCTCTGTGTGAGTCTATGTCTCTCTGTGTGAGTCTATGTGAGTCTATGACTCGCTGTGTGAGTCTGTGTCTCTCTGTGTGAGTCTGTGTCTCTCTGTGTGAGTTTGTGTCTCTCTGTGTGAGTCTGTGTCTCTCTGTGTGAGTCTATGTCTCTCTGTGTGGGTCTATGTCTCTCTGTGTGAGTCTGTGACTGTCTGTGTGAGTCTGTGACTCTCTGTGTGAGTCTATGTCTCTCTGTGTGAGTCTGTGTCTCTCTGTGTGAGTCTATGTCTCTCTGTGTTAGTCTGTGTCTCTCTGTGTGAGTCTATGTCTCTTTGTGTGTGTCCATGTCCCTCTGTGTGAGTCAGTCTCGCTGTGTGAGTCTATGTCTCTCTGTGTGAGTCTGTGTCTCTCTATGTGGGTTTGTGTCTCTCTGTGTGAGTCCATGTCCCTCTGTGTGAGTCAGTCTCACTGTGTGAGTCTGTGTCTCTTTGTGTGAGTCTATGTCTCTCTGTGTGAGTCTATGTCTCTCTGTGTGAGTTTATGTCTCTCTGTGTGGGTCAGTCTCGCTGTGTGAGTCTGTGTGAGTCTGTGTCTCTCTGTGTGAGTGAATGTCTCTCTGTGTGAGTCTGTGTCTCTCTGTGTGAGTTTGTGTCTCTCTGTGTGAGTCTGTGTCTCTCTGTGTGAGTCTATGTCTCGCTGTGTGAGTCTATGTCTCTCGGTGTGCGTCTATGTCTCTCTGTGTGAGTCTATGTCTCTCTGTCTGAGTCTGTGTCTCTCTGTGTGAGTCTCTGTCTCTCTGTGTGAGTCTATGTGAGTCTATGTCTCTCTGCGTGGGTCAGTCTCGCTGTGTGAGTCTGTGTAAGTCTATGTCTCTCTGTGTGAGTCTATGTCTCTCTGTGTGAGTCTGTGACTCTCTGTGTGAGTCTATTTCTCTCTGTGTGAGTCTGTGTCTCTCTGTGTGAGTCTATGTATCGCTGTGTGCGTCTGTGTGAGTCTGTGTGAGTCTATGTCTCTCTGTGTGGGTCAGTCTCGCGGTACAGAGGAGTAGCTGTCTCACTTGGCTCTACAGCCCTCTAGACCCGAGTTCGAGTCCCAAGCAAGAGCAAATATCAGCGGCGAGTGATCGGCGTCTGAACCCGTCCTGGCCTCCGTCTCATCGCCAAACCCTAGCACTGACCGGCGCGGTGAAGTATGGCCACGCGAATCCCACGATCAACACGGCCCTCATCCAGCAGTGGATTGACAATCGGGCTGTCTAGGAGTACCCTGGTCATTATCATCGCCGTCCTTGTCATTTGGAATCATTGTCAGTTGCGGGTTAGTTTCAATGTAAAGGCAGAGGCGAAAACGAATGCGACCATTGTTTATGTAAAGAGACAAAGCATGCGACCATTGCGTGTGTGTGTGCTGTGTGTGTGTACGTGTGTGTATGTGTGTGTGCTGTGTGTGTGTACGTGTGTACGTGTGTGTACGTGTGTACAGCGATAGTGTAGCGGTTAGCGCACTGCGCTATGAACCTGGCGACCCAGGTTCGATTCCCGCTCACAGCCAACACCAGTGACGATTGTCTGAACCGGTCCCGGGCCTCCCCTAGGTCGACTCAGCCTCAAATGAGTACCTGGTGCGGTGTGTAAACATTGCCACTAGGGAGACAAAGGCGGTCGGGCGTGGTGCTGGCCACCCACCCCCTCGTGTACCGTTCCGGCCTTCATAGGTGCTCGCTAACAGCACTTGCCCCTACAGTCTGTTAAGGCTATATGGGGGATCTCTTTGTCTTTGTACGTGTGTGTCATCTGTTGAGGAAGTACTGAGGGCGATCTAGAGTCTGAGACCAGGAAAGGCACCGGGCAGAGATGATCTCCCAAGCGAAATGCTGAGGGAGGGTTGCGTTTGTGCACAGACTGCCCTACATGACATCATAACAACAGTCTGGACCACTGGACGGGTTCTGCAGGATTGGAAGGATGCCCTGGTGGTCCCCCTCTTTAAGAAGAGGGACCGCACAGACTGTAACAACTACAGGGGCATCTCACTCCTCAGGCTGCCGGGAAAGGTCCTGGCAAGGATTATTCAATATCGCCTTGCTAGGCACGCTGAGGAGAGGCTTGTGGAGCCCCAATGCGGTTTCAGGAAAGAGTGGTCCTGCACAGATGCCATATCCCGTCTGCTACAGCAGAGGTGTAGGGAATTCCAACAAGACCTACATCTTTGCTTTATTGACCACGTCAAGGCCTGTGATATCATCAGTAGGCCTGGGCTCTGGGTTGTTCTTCGTACTTTTAGAGTCCCTGACCCTGTGCTCACGATCATTAAGAACCTTCATGATGGTGAGCGGGCCCGGTTGGCCGGGAGTCGGAGCCATTCCATGTACACCTTGGGGTGCGACAGGGATGTCCTCTGGCTCCCACATTATTTAACATCTATTTCGACCACGTAGTTCGTGAAGCCTTCAATAGCTGTACCGGATGAATTTCCATCTGGTACAGATACAATGGGAGGCTAATCGATGCCCGGGTGCGGTCAAGGGATGGCTCCCTATTGCTCAACCATGTTATGTATGCCGATGATCTGGTAATTGCTGGTCACTCAGAGGAGGAGTTGGAGGCGCTGCCGCTGAACCTGGAGCTTGTCACCAAGAGATGGGGCCTTACCATCAGCCCCACCAAAACTAAGCACCTGCCTAGGTATTTTGTACATCGGACACTCCACCCCCACAACTCCCAATTGGTGATGGGGCAGTTGTGGAGAGAATGGAGAGTTTCCCATACCTGGGCAGTGTGCTCATGACCGGCTCCGGTTTAACAGCAGAGGTCTCACTCCGAATCAGTCGAGCGGCATTATCTTTTCATCGGTTGCGTAACGCTGTATGGAAGCTACCTGGTCTGTCGCTCCGCACGAAGCTTCAGGTCTTCTCGGCCACAGTCATTCCCTCCTTTCTCTATTCTTGCGAAATGTGGAACCACCTAATGGAAAATCTTCTCCGGTTAAAAACATTTAGGCTGGCCTGCCTACGATCCATCCTGGGTTTAACCAGTCTGGATTTGATAGAGGAGCTCACAAATCCTTGAAAGATCTGGACAAAGTCCCATCGGCTGCGTTGGCTGGGCCATGTAGCCCGCATGCCCAGCCACTGCATGCCTAAACAGCTTTTGTTCGGCCGGATAGAGGGGACTAAACGGGCGTGGCACGGGCTAGAGAAGAGTTGGAGTGATGTGGTACAGGAGGACGGGGAGCTGAGTGGACTTGCCGATGACTGGTACCAGCGGTGTCAAGATCGGCCTCAGTGGAGGAGGCTCGTGAAGGACGCTACTGGGCAGTTGGAGGCAGTCGCCCTCCAACAACAACGGAGGGCGGAGGAGCGACGCTCACAACAACGGAGCGCCGGGTGGCTAAGGCACAGCAGGTTGGCACAGTAGGGGGCACAGGTGGTACATCATGCTAGTCATCTCAGTCAGTCGACCCGTGGCATCTGTGTCTGCCCCGTGACCTCCTGCCAGCGGTTGTTCGACACTTCACGTGGCCTCTAGGTGCACATGGCCTGGCACAAGCGTCGTGGTGAAGTCACCGCCACTTACTAGCGAATGGCGGTTGTTGTTGTGTGTGTGTGCAGGCTGGAGCCTCAAACGAGTGCCCGGTGCGCTGCGCACAGCAAACATCGCCACTGGGGAGACAAAGGCGGCCGGGAGCGATGTTGGCCACCCCCCCCCCCTTCGTGTGCCACAGTGCCGGCATTCGTAGGTGCATCGCGAACGGCAAGGGTTGGTTCAAGGCTATACGGGGGATCTTTATCTTTGTAGGGGGAGCGGTGGCGCAGCAGTTAGCGCACGGCGCTACGAACCTGGACGCTCACGTGCAATAGCGGGGGCGAATATCCGTAACGATCCTGCCCGCTCCCGTTCGTGGGTCTCCTCTAGGTCGACTCAGCCTTAATCACGGTGTGTATTATAAATCAGCATTAGGGGAGACAAAGGCGGCCGGGCGTGGTGTTGGCCACCCAACCGCGCCCCATTCGATGCGCCGTGCCGGCCTTAATAGGTGGTCGCTGACAGCACTCGCCCCAAAGGTGTGTCAAAGCTGCACCTTTGTCCTTGTGTGTGCGATTGTGTGCGCGTGTGTGAGTGTGTGCGCGTGTGTGAGTGTGTGCGCGTGTGTGCGCGTGTGTGTGTGCGCGTGTGAGTGTGCGTGTGTGTGCGTGTGAGTGTGTGTGAGTGTGTGTGTGCGTGTGTGTGTGAGTGTGCGTGTGTGTGCGTGTGAGTGTGTGTGAGTGTGCGTGTGTGTGCGTGTGAGTGTGTGTGTGTGTGCGTGTGTGTGCGTGTGTGTGAGTGTGTGAGTGTGCGTGTGAGTGTGTGTGCGCGTGTGTGTGTGTGTGTGCGTGTGTGTGAGTGTGCGTGTGAGTGTGTGTGCGCGTGTGTGTGTGTGTGTGCGTGTGTGTGTGTGCGCGTGTGTGTGTGTGCGTGTGTGTGCGTGTGTGTGCGTGTGAGTGTGTGTGCGTGTGTGCGTGTGCGTGTGAGTGTGTGTGCGCGTGTGTGTGTGTGCGTGTGTGTGTGTGCGTGTGAGTGTGTGTGAGTGTGCGTGTGTGTGTGTGCGTGTGAGTGTGTGTGTGAGTGTGTGTGTGTGAGTGTGTGCGTGTGAGTGTGCGTGTGTGAGTGTGTGTGTGTGCGTGTGTGTGAGTGTGTGTGAGTGTGTGTGTGTGCGTGTGTGTGTGTGCGTGTGTGAGTATGTGTGTGTGCGTGTGGCCAATGTTTATGGAGGGATTCCATGTCAACGGTGGGCGAACGGGGGGCGGGGGTGGTGGTGCATGAAAGCGAAACATTAAATAAATAAAGAATGTAAAGTAAACCATAATCAACTGTGCACACAGTTTTAAGCAAAATGAGCCCTCATTTTGCCGGTGAAATTCTAGAGTGGCTGGTGTACGTCTACACCGTGAGCCCAGCGGTGGCGGGCAGGGCCCTCGGGGGGTGGTGGGTGGGTGGGGGGGTTGTTGACTGAGACCGGGGGGGAGCTTCACACCTCTCGCTGCCGCGGTGTGGCGAGCGGGAGGCAGAGGAGGAGGGGGGGCGACGGAGCCGCCTCAAGCTGAGTTAGACTCGGATGGGTCTCTGTGTGAGTCTGTGGGTCTATGTGTGAGTCTGTGGGTCTCTGTGTGAGTCTGTGGGTCTCTGTGTGAGTCTGTGTGAGTCTGTGGGTCTCTGTGTGAGTCTGTGGGTCTCTCTCTGTGTGAGTCTGTGGGTCTCTGTGTGAGTCTGTGGGTCTATGTGTGAGTCTGTGGGTCTCTCTCTGTGTGAGTCTGTGGGTCTCTCTCTGTGTTAGTCTGTGGGTCTCTGTGTGAGTCTGTGGGTCTATGTGTGAGTCTGTGGGTCTTTGTGTGAGCCTGTGTGAGTCTGTGGGTCTCTCTCTGTGTTAGTCTGTGGGTCTTTGTGTGAGCCTGTGTGAGTCTGTGGGTCTTTCTCTGTGTTAGTCTGTGGGTCTCTGTGTGAGTCTGTGGGTCTATGTGTGAGTCTGTGGGTCTCTGTGTGAGTCTGTGGGTCTCTGTGTGAGTCTGTGGGTCTCTCTCTGTGTGAGTCTGTGGGTCTCTGTGTGAGTCTGTGGGTCTCTGTGTGAGTCTGTGTGAGTCTGTGGGTCTCTGTGTGAGTCTGTGGGTCTCTGTGTGAGTCTGTGGGTCTATGTGTGAGTCCGGGGGGCTCTCTCTGTGTGAGTCTGTGGGTCTCTCTCTGTGTTAGTCTGTGGGTCTCTGTGTGAGTCTGTGGGTCTATGTGTGAGTCTGTGGGTCTTTGTGTGAGCCTGTGTGAGTCTGTGGGTCTCTCTCTGTGTTAGTCTGTGGGTCTTTGTGTGAGCCTGTGTGAGTCTGTGGGTCTTTCTCTGTGTTAGTCTGTGGGTCTCTGTGTGAGTCTGTGGGTCTATGTGTGAGTCTGTGGGTCTCTGTGTGAGTCTGTGGGTCTCTGTGTGAGTCTGTGGGTCTCTCTCTGTGTGAGTCTGTGGGTCTCTGTGTGAGTCTGTGGGTCTCTGTGTGAGTCTGTGTGAGTCTGTGGGTCTCTGTGTGAGTCTGTATGAGTCTGTGGGTCTCTGTGTGAGTCTGTGGGTCTCTGTGTGAGTCTGTAGGTCTCTGTGTGAGTCTGTGGGTCTCTGTGTGACTCTGTGGGTCTCTCTCTGTGTGAGTCTGTGGGTCTCTGTGTGAGTCTGTGGGACTCTGTGTGAGTCTGTGTGAGTCTGTGGGTCTCTGTGTGAGTCTGTGTGAGTCTGTGGGTCTCTGTGTGAGTCTGTGGGTCTCTGTGTGAGTCTGTGGGTCTCTGTGTGAGTCTGTGGGTCTCTGTGTGAGTCTGTGGGTCTCTGTGTGAGTCTGTGGGTCTCTGTGTGAGTCTGTGTGAGTCTGTGGGTCTCTGTGTGAGTCTGTGGGTCTCTGTGTGAGTCTGTGGGTCTCTTTCTGTGTGAGTCTGTGGGTCTCTTTCTGTGTGAGTCTGTGGGTCTCTGTGTGAGTCTGTGGGTCTCTGTGTGAGTCTATAGGTCTCTGTGTGAGTCTGTGGGTCTCTCTCTGTGTGAGTCTGTGGGTCTCTGTGTGAGTCTATGGGTCTCTGTGTGAGTCTGTGGGTCTCTGTGTGAGTCTGTGTGAGTGTGTGTGATTGTGTCTCTCTGTGTGTCAGTCTCTCACTGTGGGTCTATATCTTTCTGTGTGAGTCTATGTCTCGCTGTGTGAGTCTGTGTGAGTCTATCTCTCGCTGTGTGAGTCTATGTCTCTCTGTGTGAGTCTGTGTGAGTCTCTGTCTTGCTGTGTGGGTCTATGGCTCGCTGTGTGAGTCTATGTCTCCCTGTGTGAGTTTATGTCTCTCTGTGTGAGTCTATGTCTCTCTGTGTGGGTCAGTCTCGCTGTGTGAGTCTGTGTGAGTCTGTGTGGGTCTATGTCTCTCTGTGTGAGTCTGTGTGAGTCTGTGTGAGTCTATGTCTCTCTGTGTGAGTCTATGTCTCTCTGTGTGAGTCTGTGTGAGTCTGTGTCTCTCTGTGTGAGTCTATGTCTCTCTGTGTGAGTCTGTGTCTCTGTGTGAGTCTATGTCTCTGTGTGAGTCGATGTCTCTCTGTGTGAGTCTGTGTCTCTCTGTGTGAGTCTATGTCTCTATGTGAGTCTATGTCTCTCTATGTGAGTCTGTGTCTCTCTATGTGAGTCTGTGTCTCTCTGTGTGAATCTATGTGAGTCTATGTATCTCTATGTGAGTCTGTGTCTCTCTATGTGAGTCTATGTCTCTCTATGTGAGTCTGTGTCTCTCTGTGTGTTGTCTGTGTGAGTCTGTGTCTCTGTGTGAGTCGATGTCTCTCTATGTGAGTCTATGTCTCTATGTGAGTCGATGACTCTCTATGTGAGTCGGTGTCTCTCTATGTGAGTCTATGTCTCTCTATGTGAGTCTATGTCTCTCTGTGTGAGTCTGTGCCTCTCTGTGTGAGTCTGTGTCTCTCTATGTGAGTCGATGTCTCTCTGTGTGTTGTCTCTACTCTGCAGCGGCAGTCGCTGCGAGCTCTGTCTGAAGTTGGCGACTGCGTTGGTCGTGGCATTTGTCCACGAGGCCACCTTCATCCCCACCTCGATCATCGCTGTCAACGCACACGTTTGACTCCGTGTTCTTGTATAGGGACACTTCACTTGCAAGTCCATACGGCGTACAGCCGTTTAACTACGCGCGACACAAACCGTGATTGCTTATTTGCGTGTGTTTCTCCCCTGTGATGGGACTTTGTCGCATGAACGTTGAGATTTATAAGGGGGCACGGGGTTACCAACAGGGTCTGAACTGGTCTGTAATAAGGTAGGGCACTGATGAGAGGTGGGCAGGTTTTGTCATCATCATCAATCATCAGCGTCACCGTCATCATCGTCGGCACCTTCCGATGATCGTGAGCCGGGGGGAGGGGTGGGGGTGGGAGGGTGCCCCGGGGGCCCGACTTGTCGCTCCCCCAGGAGAACAATGGGAGCCCCCGCCTGCTGCTGCTGCTGCTCGTGCCTGATGTCGGAGTCAACTTTATTGATGATCATCGACGCGAGAACGGCGGGAGGGGTGGGGTCAACACGGCAGCTGTCCCTCGCTAAACAATCGCCACCTACACCGCCATCTCCGCCCCCCTTGCCGCTCACAATTTATTTTTCCCTTCTCCCCCGAAGCCAATGCTTTCTCAGACATCTGTTTGAAGTTATTCAACATCCCCCTACCCCACCACCAGCCACCCCACCCCCTCGCAGTTAGACAACGTGAGCTGTCTAAGAAAACAACTTCAGTAAGCATTGTGGTGGGGGCCGAGAGGCAAGGCTGTTGTTTTTGAATAAATAATGAAATAATTGCGAATCGCAAGAGGGGAGGGAACGTGGAAGGTGCAGGTTGCGGTGGCGAAACGTCTCAACGGCTCCCCCCCCCGCTCCACCTCTCGGTTGGCTCCGACTCTCTTCGGAGTTTACAAACTGGTAGAGGCACAGGGCTGCCGTGTTCTGCTCGGGGGAGCTCTGTGGAGCGTTCTCGAGAAGGGATATTTGGCCAACTTCTCTCCCGAGGTGGCTAGGAGATGTTAACTCCGTCGCCTGGTGTACAGGAGGTTGTGGGTTCGATCCCGATCCTGACGCCTGCAGCTGCTGCTGTATATTTGGAGTTTGCGTGTCTCCCTCTCCTCTCTCTCTCGCCGTGGTCGCGTGGAGTGTTTTTCCGGGTCTTCCGAATTTTCCCTCCACATTTAGAATCAAAGCCACGCGTTAACGGACTATTTGGCTGCTGCTTTGAACGTCCACGTGATGATGACAAGCCACATCGTTGAGCTCTCGTTTGCGATGGCCAGGTCGTTTCTGAACAAAGGGGCTGTATAGCAGCTCAGTGGGGCTTACCTGGTAAAAAATATATATATATATTTATATTTGTATCTTGATTTGAAGCTTTCGTGTTTGCAGGAATCCATACTCTTTGGCTCTTTCGGTAAAGCCACGGACGGTAGAACAATAAAACACTACTGGATTATTCCGCCTGAGGAGGAGCGCTTGCGTTGCGATCGAAACGTCGTCGTGATATATAGATTTTTTTTTATTTTATTACATTTTTTCCTACCCACGTGACTTTACCGAAAGAACCAGAGAAGATATACATTTGTAGCGTTACTCGTCAATGGTGGCCAACACGTGTCGGAAGAGACGGCGCTACGTAGCCACGCCTGACCACACCGCACGCGACCTGTACCGTACCCCATCCGTGTCGCCGGTCCCGGGAGGTGGAGAATCTCACCGTGGGGGGGTCCCCTCTGGATCGCGAAGCGCAGTGCGACCCCAGACGCATCGACGGACGCGTGGACGCCCTCCGAGTGAATTGGCGATGTTGGAAGCAAGTGGCCGTGAATGCGACTGCGGCGAGTGCCGTGGGTGAACACCGCTTTAGGAAGAGCCCCCGTGCAGTGGGGTCAGAGGCAAAGACCTCCGCCGTGCGTGTGTAGCCTTCGCGAGAGCGCTGGGACAAATACTGCTCGCTTCGTCGAGGCCGGCGGAGGGTGGCCAACACCACGCCCGGCCACTTTTGTCTCCCCAGCGTTCTGGTGTTTACACACCGCACCGGGTGCGCGTTTGAGGCTGAGTCGATCTAGGGGTAGGCCCATGACCAGTTAGCGTAGTAGCCACTGCTGTTGGCCGTGAACGGGAATCGCACCCGAGTCGCCGGTTTTGCAGCGCGGTGCGCTTACCACTGCGCCACCGCTCCCCACTGCAAATACAAAGATCCCCCATATAGACTTTAAAAGACTGCTAGGGCAAGTGCCTTTGTCTCCCTAGTGGCGACGTTTACACACCGCACCAGTTGGTCAACGAGCATCAACCACCATCACGCGAACGTCAGTCATCCTCGCAGCATCGAACAAAGACGGTGGCCGTCTGGAACGCTCTTCCTTCCGACATTACGGAAGCCACTGGAACAATGCACTTTCAAATCGTCCTCAGGATTGAACACTCCTGTCCGCGTGTTCAACTCGTTGCCCGTCTCCCGCACCTCCGATTATTATCACGGTTGGCTACGTACATACGCACACGCACTCATTCGAGGCCGAGTCGACCTAGGGTAGGCCCAGGATCGGTCCCGATGTAACCGTCTCTGGTGTTGGTGGCCGCGAGCCGGCAAACCGACCCCGCTGCACGTGACCCAAATCGGCACGCGCACCACGCAGCGGCGTTTTTGCCAATCCCAGGTGCCGCTTGAGAGCCGAGGCGTAGCGGGGAATCGAAAGTGAACTCTGGAAGTGGTCATGACGGGACCGAGTGTGGCAGAGACTCAATTCCCCTTTGTGCTGCCGTTTCCTAGGCGAGCAGGTGCGTGCCGCGGTGGCTAGGAGATGTTCACTCCCTCTCCTGGTACGCAGGAGGTCGTGGGGAGCCATCGCGAATCTGACGCCTGCTGCTGCTGCTGTGTATTTGGCGTCTGCATGTGTCTCTCTCTCTCTCTGTCTCTCTCTCCCCGTGGTCCCGTGGATAGTTTTTTCCCGGTCCTCCGGTTGTTTCCCCTCCACATTTAGAAACACGCGTTTAGAGTATTTGGCTGTTATAGATGTCCACGTGATGTTGATAAGCCCACTTGGGTGAGCTATCATTTGTGGCCAGGTCGCTTCTGAAAAACAGTTCTATATCTCCGTGGGCCTAATCTGGTAAATTAGCAATCGTTTATAGCTATAAATGATTTTTTTTAGAGAAATAAATTAACCGAAGGAACGGGCTCAACATGCGCAAAATGCCTTCGCGTTTGTTATTTCTCGAACTTGCACTTGTCTGTAATTGTTGTGGTTTGTTCGGCTTAAAGCGCAGCCCTGCAACGGCTCGCTCACGCCGCTGCTGGTGGAGGTGCCTCCACTCGAGGAATCTCTAGAGAGCACCCCCAAGAGCAGTATTTCTTCTTCACCTGGGGGTGCGAGATGCCCTCTCTGGGGGGTGCGAGACGTGGCCAGATTTTTAAGAAGGTATATCGTCGACACACAAATTAAACACGGGCACGTAAATACAACGTACTTTTTGATTTAAATTTTGATTTAAAGGACTGCAGTAATTCATATTCTTAGCTCTTTCGGTAAAGTCACGTTGAAGGGAAACAATAAAATAATAAAAAATATATAAAACAATACAAATTCTCACGACGTTTCGACCATAACACAAACGGTCATCATCAGGTGTGAAAACTGATGATGACCGTTTGTGTTATGGTCGAAACGTCGTGAGAATTTTTATTGTTTTATATATTTTTTTGTTTTATTGTTTCCCTTCAACGTGGCTTTACCAAAGAGCTAAGAATACAACTTACGTTGTTTCACCAAACCCTATGTATTCAATCTTGATTTGAAGCTTTCGTGACTACAGGAATCCATACTCTTTGGTTCTTTCGGTAAAGTCACTTAGTTAGAAATAAAATAAAACAAGTAACGTGATACATTTTGTTTACGCTTGAGAACCAAAGAGGTCCAAAGCTGCAGTGAAGGTTAAAGAACCCCTGCAGCTGACGATGCTTTGGCCCACGCTCGCCCGACTGTCTTGGCAAAGGTGGCAGTGCCCACACCATACACGTGACTTGCTGATCGACCGACCACACTTGAAACCCCGGTTGAATCACCTACGCGGACCTCTGCGTGAGCCCAAGTCCAACGCGCGTACACGTCCGCACGCGCCTACGTGCGCGCAGATCGTCGTCTCCCGCGCGGAGCTCCGCTCACCGCTCAAGAAGCTCTTGGCCCGAATGTAGCTGACGCAGAGGCGCAGGATGGAGAGCTTATCCAGCTTGGCACGCACCTCGTCCGGGAAGGGCAGCAGCTGAGCGAGCTTCTCCAGCTCCGCGTTGAGCCGCTCACGGTGCCTCTTGGAGGGGTTGCTCTTCAGCCCCTCGCACAGCGAGGGCTGCAGAGCAGCGCTCGGGGAACATCTGTGGCACGGGACCAGCGGGGCATCGAGGGTTTTACAACCAACGTCGGCACCATGCGGTCCTCGACTTACGAACAGCTGCACGCACGAACACCCGACTTGTGAACACCCGACTTGTGAACACCGCACTTATGAACACCTCACTTACGAACATCCGACTTGCGAACACCGCACTTACGAACACCCGACTTACGAACACCGCACTTACGAACACCGCACTTACAAACACCTCACTTACGAACACCGCACTTATGAACACTCGACTTACGAACACCCGACTTACGAACACCCGAATTACGAACACCCGACTTACGAACACCCGGCTTACGAACACCGCACTTATGAACACCCGACTTACGAACACCCGACTTACGAACACCCGACTTGCGAAGACCCGCACTTACGAACACCGCACTTACGAACACCGCACTTATGAACACTCGACTTACGAACACCCGACTTACGAACACCCGACTTACGAACACCCGACTTACGAACACCCGACTTACGAACACCCGACTTGCGAACAGCCGCGATTGCCAACCACCCTCCATGAGATACGTACATTACCTTTGTACTGTTCGACTTTTGGCGTTCTCTGGTCTGACGCTGGTGAGACAAGGCCATGCAGAAGGCTGTCTCTGGTGTAGGCCAATCAGTTTTAAAAAAAATGCCGTCTATTATCATAGCAAGTTTGTCTGCATGTTATTCCGCAAGGATGTGTGGCTAATGCAGACTGTGCGCCTTGCACTAGGTTTACATTTGGTGCTCGAACATCGTAGCACCTCCTGTTTTTATTGCCAGAAAGGGTAAAGCCGATACTTTTTTTTCATCATTTTTATTTTTTAAAACGAATTGACTTGCGGACGCGAATTCACACTTGCGAACTCAACCGTGGAACTATTTTGTTTAGCGGAGCGATCCTCCGCGAGATGTAATGAGTCACAGCATGCCGCTGCGAGTGAGTGTGTGTGTGTGGGCGAGCGCGCGTGCTTGTGAAAGGGAATGTATGTGTGAAGACTGTGGGTTTCTATGTGAGCCTATGGGTTTCTGTGTAAGACTGTGGGTTTCTATGTGAGCCTATGGGTTTCTGTGTAAGACTGTGGGTTTCTATGTGAGCCTATGGGTTTCTGTGTGAAGACTGTGGGTTTCTATGTGAGCCTATGGGTTTCTGTGTAAGACTGTGGGTTTCTATGTGAGCCTATGGGTTCCTGTGTAAGACTGTGGGTTTCTATGTGAGCCTTTGGGTTTCTGTGTAAGACTGTGGGTTTCTATGTGAGCCTGTGGGTTTCTGTGTAAGACTGTGGGTTTCTATGTGAGCCTGTGGGTTTCTGTGTAAGACTGTGGGTTTCTATCTGAGCCTGTGGGTTTCTGTGTAAGACTGTGGGTTTCTATGTGAGCCTGTGGGTTTCTGTGTAAGACTGTGGGTTTCTATGTGAGCCTGTGGGTTTCTGTGTAAGACTGTGGGTTTCTATGTGAGCCTATGGGTTTCTGTGTAAGACTGTGGGTTTCTATGTGAGCCTATGGGTTTCTGTGTAAGACTGTGGGTTTCTATGTGAGCCTATGGGTTTCTGTGTAAGACTGTGGGTTTCTATGTGAGCCTATGGGTTCCTGTGTAAGACTGTGGGTTTCTATGTGAGCCTATGGGTTTCTGTGTAAGACTGTGGGTTTCTATGTGAGCCTATGGGTTTCTGTGTGAAGACTGTGGGTTTCTACGTGAGCCTATGGGTTTCTGTGTAAGACTGTGGGTTTCTATGTGAGCCTATGGGTTTCTGTGTAAGACTGTGGGTTTCTATGTGAGCCTATGGGTTTCTGTGTAAGACTGTGGGTTTCTATGTGAGCCTATAGGTTCCTGTGTAAGACTGTGGGTTTCTATGTGAGCCTATAGGTTCCTGTGTGAAGACTGTGGGTTTATATGTGAGCCTATGGGTTTCTGTGTAAGACTGTGGGTTTCTATGTGAGCCTATGGGTTTCTGTGTAAGACTGTGGGTTTCTATGTGAGCCTATGGGTTTCTGTGTAAGACTGTGGGTTTCTATGTGAGCCTATGGGTTCCTGTGTAAGACTGTGGGTTTCTATGTGAGCCTATGGGTTTCTGTGTAAGACTGTGGGTTTCTATGTGAGCCTATGGGTTTCTGTGTGAAGACTGTGGGTTTCTACGTGAGCCTATGGGTTTCTGTGTAAGACTGTGGGTTTCTATGTGAGCCTATGGGTTTCTGTGTAAGACTGTGGGTTTCTATGTGAGCCTATGGGTTTCTGTGTAAGACTGTGGGTTTCTATGTGAGCCTATGGGTTTCTGTGTAAGACTGTGGGTTTCTATGTGAGCCTGTGGGTTTCTGTGTAAGACTGTGGGTTTCTATGTGAGCCTGTGGGTTTCTGTGTAAGACTGTGGGTTTCTATCTGAGCCTGTGGGGTTCTGTGTAAGACTGTGGGTTTCTATGTGAGCCTGTGGGTTTCTGTGTAAGACTGTGGGTTTCTACGTAAGCCTATGGGTTTTTTGTGTCAGACTGTGGGTTTCTATCTGAGCCTATGGATTTCTGTGTAAGACTGTGGGTTTATATGTGAGCCTATGGGTTTTTGTGTCAGACTGTGGGTTTCTATCTGAGCCTATGGGTTTCTGTGTAATACTGTGGGTTTCTATCTGAGCCTATGGGTTTATGTGTAAGACTGTGGGTTTCTATGCGAGCCTATGGGTGTCTGTGTAAGAATGTGGGTTTCTATAGAAGTCTACGGGTTTTTTGAGTCAGACTCTAGGTTTCTATCTGAGTCTATGGTTATCTGTGTAAGACTGGGGGTTTGTAGGTGAGTCTATGCGTCTCTATCTAAGACTGTGGGCTTCTATGTGAGTCTATTGGTCTCTGTGTAAGACTGTGGGTTTGGCTGTGTCAATGGGTCTCTATGTAATACTGTGGGTTTCTATGTGAGTCGATGGGTCTCTGTGCTTGTTATGGATGGCCAGGACAGGCCAGTTTCATCACGCGGTGGCAAACACCTGGACATGATCCCAGGCTCTCGGCGGTGCCCAGCTTAATGTCTCCAACACATCATTTCATCTTTCTGGGCATTCAACAAGTTTCTCTGCTCGTCACACAAATAGAGACAAAGATTCCCCGTATGGCCTGAACAGACCACGGTTAGCAAGTGGCACCTATGAATGCCGGCACGGCACACCAGGGGGTGGGTGGCCAACACCACGCGCGGCCGCCTTTGTCTCCCCAGTGGCGACGTTTGCACACATCGTACCCGGCACTCATTTCAGGCTGAGTCGAACTAGAGGAGGCCCAGTACCGGTACAGATTTTTCGTCACTGGTGTTGGCTATGAGCGGGAATCGAACTCCAGGTACGGAGAGCAGCACACGACCCGTTGCAGTACCGCTCCCCCCACACACATACACACATACACACACACACACAAAGATCCCCCATATAGCCTTAACAGACTGTAGGGGCAAGTGCTGTTAGCGAGCACCTATGAAGGCCGGAACGGTACACGAGGGGGTGGGTGGCCAGCACCACGCCCGACCGCCTTTGTCTCCCTAGTGGCGATGTTGACACACCGCACCAGGTACTCATTTGAGGCTGAGTCGACCGAGGGGAGGCCCGGGACCGGTTCAGATAATCGTCACTGGTGTTGGTCGTGAGCGGGAATCGAACCCGGGTCGACAGGTTCATAGCGCAGCGCGCTAACCGCTACACTATCATACACACACATACACATACACACATACACACACATACACACACATACACATACACACACACACATACACACACACATACACACACATACACACACATACACACATACACACACATACACACATACCAACATACACACATACACACACACATACACACACACATACACACACATTCACACATACATACACATACACACACATACACACATACACACACATACACACATACACACACATACACACACACACATACACACACACATTCACACATACATACACACACACATATACACACATATACACATACACACATACACACACACACATACACACACACATACACACATACACACATACATACACACACATACACACACACATACACACACATACACACATACACACACATACACACACACATACACACACACATACACAAAAAGACAAAGATCCCCCGTATAGCCTTAACAGACTGTAGGGGCAAGTGCTGTTAGCGAGCACCTATGAAGGCCGGATCGGTACACGAGGGGGTGGGTGGCCAGCACCACGCCCGACCGCCTTTGTCTCCCTAGTGGCAATGTTTACACACCACACCAGGTACTCATTTGAGGCTGAGTCGACCTAGGGGAGGCCCGGGACCGGTTCAGAAAATCGTCACCAGTGTTGGCCGTGAGCGGGAATCGAACCAGAGTCGCCAGGTTCATAGCGCAGCGCGCTAACCGCTACACTTCCGCTCCCCACACACACACATACACACACACGTACACACACACACATACACACACACATACACACATACACACACACATAAACACATACACAACAACAACAACCGCCATTCGCCACTAAGTGGCGGTGACGTCACCACGACGCTTGTGCCAGGCTATGTGTACCCTGAGGCCACGTGAAGTGTCGAAAGCCCGCTGGCAGGAGGTCACGGGGCAGACCCAGGTGCCACGGGTCGATTGACTGAGATGACTGGCTGATGCACCACCTGTGCCCCCTACTGTGCCAATCTGCTGTGCTTTAGCCACCCGGCGCTCCGCTCGTTGTTGTGAGCGTCGCTCCTCCGCCCTCCGTTGTTGTTGGAGGGCGACTACCTCCAACTGCCCAGTAGCATCCTTCACGAGCCTCCTCCACAGAGGTCGATCTTGACACCGCTGGTACCAGTCATCGGCAAGTCCACTCAGCTCCACGTCCTCCTGTACCACATCACTCCATCTCTTCTCTAGCCCGTGCCGCGCCCGCTTAGCCCCCTCAATCCGGCCGAACAAAAGCTGTTTCGGCATGCGTTGGCTGGGCATGTGGGCTACATGACCCAGCCATCGCAGCCTTCCCCGCCGGAGGAGCTCACCGATGGGACCTTGCCCAGATCTTTCAAGGATTTGTGAGCTCCTCACACAATCCAGTCTGGTTAAACCCAGGATAGATCGTAGGCAGGCCAGCCTAAATGTTTCTAACCGGCGAAGATCTTCCATTAGGGGGGTCCACGTTTCGCAAGCGTAGAGAAGGGAGTTAATGACCGTGGCCGAGAAGACTTGAAGCTTAGTGCGGAGCGACAGACCAGGTAGCTTCCACACAGCGTTACGCAACCGATGAAAAGATATTGCCGCTCGACTGATTCGGAGTGAGACCTCTGCTGTTAAACTGGAGCCGGTCATAAGCACACTGTCCAGGTATGGGAAACTCTCCACTCGCTCCACAACTGCCCCATCACCGATTGGGAGTTGTGGGGGTTTAGTGTCCGATGGTACAAAATACCCAGGCAGGTGCTTAGTTTTGGTGGGGCTGATGGTAATGCCCCACCTCTTAGTGGCACGCTCCAGTCTCAGCAGCAGCGTCTTCAACTCCTCCTCTGAATGAGCAGCTATTACCAAATCATCAGCATACATAACGTGGTTGAGCAATAGGGAGCCATCCCTTGACCGCACCCGGGCATTGATCAGCCTCCCATTATATCTGTACCATATGGAGATTCCCCCGGTACAGCTATTGAAGGCTTCACGAACTACGTGGACAAAATATATATTAAATAATGTGGGAGCCAGAGGACATCCCTGTCGCACCCCAAGGTGTACAGGGAATGGGTCTGACTCCCGGCCACGTAGTTTTACCCGGGCCCGCTCACCATCATGAAGGTCCTTAATGATCGTGAGCAGAGGGTCAGGTACTCCAAAAGCACGAAGAACAACCCAGAGCCCAGGACTACTGATGGTATCATAGGCCTTGACCAGGTCAATAAAGCAGAGATGTAGGTCTTGTTGGAATTCCCTACACCTCTGCTGTAGCAGACGGACAGAAAATATGGCATCTGTGCAGGACCGCCCTTTCCTGAAACCACACATACACACACATACACACATACACACAAAACAACAACAACCGCCATTCGCCAATAAGTGGCGGTGACGTCACCACGACGCTTGTGCCAGGCCATGTGCACCTTGACGCCACGTGGAGTGTCGAACGCCAGCTGGTAGGAGGTCACGGGGCAGACCCAGGTGCCACGGGTCGATTGACTGAGATGACTGGCTGATGCACCACCTGTGCCCCCTACTGTGCCAAGCTGCTGTGCTTTAGCCACCCGGCGCTCCGCTCGTTGTTCTGAGCGTCGCTCCTCCGCCCTCCGTTGTTGTTGGAGGGCGACTACCTACAACTGCCCAGTAGCATCCTTCACGAGCCTCCTCCACAGAAGCCGATCTTGACACCGCTGGTACCAGTCATCGGAAAGTCCACTCAGCTCCACGTACTCCTGTACCACATCACTCCATCTCTTCTCTAGGCCCGTGCCGCGCCAGTTTAGGCCCCTCGATTCGGCCGAACAAAAGCTATTTCGGCATGTGGTGGCTGGGCATGCGGGCTACATGACCCAGCCAACGCAGCCTTGCCTGCCGGAGGAGCTCACTGATGGGACCTTGCCCAGATCTTTCAAAGATGTGTGAGCTCCTCACACAATCCAGCCTGGTTAAACCCAGGATGGATTGTAGGCACGCTAGCCTAAATGTTTCTAACCGGCGAATATGTTCCATTAGGGGGGTCCACGTTTCGCAAGAAAAGAGAATGCACAAACACACACACATACACACAAACACACACACACAACACATACACGCACAACACAAATACACACAAACACACTCATACACACAACACACAAGCACACACACATACAACACATACACACAAATACACTCATGCACAAACACACAAACACATACATACACACTCATACACACATACACACAAACACATTCATGCAAACACACACACATACACACAAACACACACACAAACACACACACACATCTAGATACACTGTGGGTGTCTCTTAGTCACATCTAGACACGTTGTGGGTGTCTCTTAGTCACATCTAGACACACTGTGAGTGTCTCTTAGTCACATCTAGACACACTGTGGGTGTCTATTAGTCACATCTAGACACACTGTGGGTGTCTCTTAGTCACATCTAGACACTCTGTGGGTGTCTAGATGTGACTCTCTAGACACGCTGGGATTGTCTCTTAGTCACATCTAGACACGCTGTGAGTGTCTCATAGTCACATCTAGACACGCTGTGGGTGTCTCTTAGTCACATCTAGACACGCTGTGGGTGTCTCTTAGTCACATCTAGACACGGTGTGAGTGTCTCTTAGTCACATCTAGACACGCTGTGGGTGTCTCTTAGTCACATCTAGGCACATCTAGACACACTGTGGGTGTCTCTTAGTCACATCCAGACACGGTGTGGGTGTCTCTTAGTCACATCTAGACACTCTGTGGGTGTCTCTTAGTCACATCTAGACACACTGTGAGTGTCTCTTAGTCACATCTAGACACACTGTGGGTGTCTCTTAGTCACATCTAGACACGCTGTGAGTGTCTCTTAGTCACATCTAGACACACTGTGAGTGTCTCTTAGTCACATCTAGACACACTATGACTGTCTCTTAGTCACAACTAGACACGGTGTGAGTGTCTCTTAGTCACATCGAGACACACTGTGGGTGTCTCTTAGTCACATCTAGCCACGCTGTGAGTGTCTCTTAGTCACATTTAGACACGCTGTGGGTGTCTCTTAGTCACATCTAGACACGGTGTGAGTGTCTCTTAGTCACATCTAGACACGCTGTGGGTGTCTCTTAGTCACTTCTAAACACTCTGTGGGTGTATCTTAGTCACATCTAGACACGCTTTGGGTGTATCTTAGTCACATCTAGACAGGCTGTGGGTGTCTCTTAGTCACATCTAGACACGCTGTGAGTGTCTCTTTGTCACATCTAGACATGCTGTGAGTGTCTCTTAGCCACATCTAGACACGCAGTGAGTGTCTCTTAGTCACATCTAGACACACTGTGGGTGTCTCTTAGTCACATCTAGACACTCTGTGGGTGTCTCTTAATCACATCTAAACACGATGTGGGTGTCTCTTAGTCACATCTAGACACACTGTGAGTGTCTCTTAGTCACATCTAGACACTCTGTGGGTGTCTCTTAGTCACATCTAGCCACGCTGTGAGTGTCTCTTAGTCACATCTAGACACTCTGTGGGTGTCTCTTAGTCACATCTAGACACGCTGTGGGTGTCTCTTAGTCACATCTAGACACACTGTGGGTGTCTCTTAGTCACATCTAGACTCGCTGTGGGTGTCTCTTAGTCACATCTAGACAATCTGTGGGTGTCTCTTAATCACATCTAAACACGATGTGGGTGTCTCTTAGTCACATCTAGACACACTGTGAGTGTCTCTTAGTCACATCTAGACACTCTGTGCGTGTCTCTTAGTCACATCTAGACACTCTGTGGGTGTCTCTTAGTCACATCTAGACACGCTGTGGGTGTCTCTTAGTCACATCTAGACACGCTGTGAGTGTCTCTTAGTCACATCTAGACACTCTGTGGGTGTCTCTTAGTCACATCTAGACACGCTGTGGGTGTCTCTTAGTCACATCTAGACACACTGTGGGTGTCTCTTATTCACTTCTAGACACACTGTGGGTGTCTCTTAGTCACATCTAGACACGCTGTGGGTGTCTCTTAGTCACATCTAGACACGCTGTGAGTGTCTCTTAGTCACATCTAGACACTCTGTGGGTGTCTCTTAGTAACATCTAGACACGCTGTGGGTGTCTCTTAGTCACATCTAGACACGCTGTGGGTGTCTCTTATTCACTTCTAGACACACTGTGGGTGTCTCTTAGTCACATCTAGACACACTGTGGGTGTCTCTTAGTCACATATAGACAGGCTGTGGGTGTCTCTTAGTCACATCTAGACACGCTGTGGGTGTCTTTTAGTCACATCTAGACACACTGTGACAGTCTCTTATTCACATCTAGACACACTGTGGGTGTCTCTTAGTCACTTCTAGACACTCTGTGGGTGTCTCTTAGTCACGTCTAGACACACTGTAGGTGTCTCTTAGTCACATCTAGACACGCTGTGAGTGTCTCTTAATCACATCTAGACACGCTGTGAGTGTCTCTTAGTCACTTCTAGACACACTGTGGGTGTCTCTTAGTCACATCTAGACACACTGTGGGTGTCTCTTAGTCACATCTAGACACGCTGTGAGTGTCTCTTAGTCACATCTAGACACGCTGTGCGTGTCTATTAGTCACATCTAGACACACTGTGGGTGTCTCTTAGTCACATCTAGACATGCTGTGAGTGTCTCTTAGTCACATCTAGACACGCTGTGGGTGTCTATTAGTCACATCTAGACACACTGTGGGTGTCTCTTAGTCACATCTAGACACACTGTGGGTGTCTCTTAGTCACATCCAGACAGGCTGTGGGTATCTCTTAGTCACATCTAGACACATCTAGACACACTGTTGGTGTCTCTTAGTCACATCCAGACAGGCTGTGGGTGTCTCTTAGTCACATCTAGACACATCTAGACACACTGTGGGTGTCTCTTAGTAACATCTAGACACACTGTGAGTGTCTCTTAGTCCCATCTAGACACACTGTCAGTGTCTCTTAGTCACATCTAGACACTCTGTGGGTGTCTCTTAGTCACATCTAGACACGCTGTGGGTGTCTCTTAATCACATCTAAACACGATGTGGGTGTCTCTTAGTCATATCTAGACACACTGTGAGTGTCTCTTAGTCACATCTAGACACTCTGTGGGTGTCTCTTAGTCACATCTAGACACTCTGTGGGTGTCTCTTAGTCACATCTAGACACTCTGTGGGTGTCTCTTAATCACATCTAAACACGATGTGGGTGTCTCTTAGTCATATCTAGACACACTGTGAGTGTCTCTTAGTCACATCTAGACACTCTGTGGGTGTCTCTAAGTTACATCTAGACACTCTGTGGGTGTCTCTTAGTCACATCTAGACACGCTGTGAGTGTCTCTTAGTCACATCTACACACTCTGTGGGTGTCTCTTAATCACATCTAAACACGATGTGGGTGTCTCTTAGTCATATCTAGACACACTGTGAGTGTCTCTTAGTCACATCTAGACACTCTGTGGGTGTCTCTTAGTCACATCTAGACACTCTGTGGGTGTCTCTTAGTCACATCTAGACACGCTGTGAGTTTCTCTTAGTCACATCTAGACACGCTGTGAGTGTCTCTTAGTCACTTCTAGACACACTGTGAGTGTCTCTCAGTCACATCTAGACACACTGTGGGTGTCTCTTAGTCACGTCTAGACAGGCTTTGGGTGTCTCTTAGTCACATCTAGACACGCTGTGGGTGTCTCTTAGTCACATCTAGACACGCTGTGGGTGTCTCTTCGTCACATCTAGACACACTGTGGGTGTGTCTTAGTCACATCTAGACACGCTGTGAGTGTCTCTTAGTCACATCTAGACACACTGTGGGTGTCTCTTAGTCACATCTAGAAACGCTGTGAGTGTCTCTTAGTCACATCTAGACACGCTGTGGGTGTCTCTTAGTCACATCTAGACACGCTGTGGGTGTCTCTTAGTCACATCTAGACACACTGTGGGTGTCTCTTAGTCACATCTAGACACGCTGTGAGTGTCTCTTAGTCACATCTAGACACACTGTGGGTGTCTCTTAGTCGCATCTAGACACTCTGTAGGTGTCTCTTAGTCACATCTAGACACGCTGTGAGTGTCTCTTAGTCACATCTAGACACACTGTGGGTGTCTCTTAGTCACATCTAGACACGCTGTTTGTGTCTCTTAGTCACATCTAGACACGCTGTGGGTGTCTCTTAGTCACATCTAGACACACTGTGAGTGTCTGTTAGTCACATCTAGACACGCTGTGGGTGTCTCTTAGTCACATCTATACAGGCTGTGGGTGTCTCTTAGTCACATCTAGACACGCTGTGGGTGCCTCTTAGTCACATCTAGACACGCTGTGAGTGTCTCTTAGTCACATCTAGACACTCTGTGGGTGTCTCTTAGCCACATCTAGACACACTGTGGGTGTCTCTTAGTCACATCTAGACACACTGTGGGTGTCTCTTTGTCACATCTAGACACGCTGTTTGTGTCTCTTAGTCACATCTAGACACGCTGTGAGTGTCTCTTAGTCATATCTAGACACACTGTGGGTGTCTCTTAGTCACATCTAGACACGCTGTGAGTGTCTCTTAGTCACATCTAGACACGGTGTGAGTGTCTCTTAGTCACATCTAGACACGCTGTGGGTGTCTCTTAGTCACATCTAGACACGCTGTGGGTGTCTCTTAGTCACATCTAGACAGGCTGTGGGTGTCTCTTAGTCACATCTAGACACACTGTGGGTGTCTCTTACCCACATCTAGACACTCTGTGGGTGTCTCTTAGTCACATCTAGACACGCTGTGGGTGTCTCTTAGTCACATCTAGACACACTGTGGGTGTCTCTTAGTCACGTCTAGACACGCTGTGAGTGTCTCTTAGTCACATCTAGACACGCTGTGGGTGTCTCTTAGTCACGTCTAGACACGCTGTGAGTGTCTCTTAGTCACATCTAGACACACTGTGAATGTCTCTTAGTCACATCTAGACACACTGTGGCTGTCTCTTAGCCACATCTAGACACGCTGTTAGTGTCTCTTAGTCACATCTAGGCACTCTGTGGGTGTCTCTTAATCACATCTAAACACGATGTGGGTGTCTCTTAGTCACATCTAGACACACTGTGAGTGTCTCTTAGTCACATCTAGACACTCTGTGGGTGTCTCTTAGTCACATCTAGACACTCTGTGGGTGTCTCTTAGTCACATCTAGACACGCTGTGGGTGTCTCTTAGTCACATCTAGACACGCTGTGAGTGTCTCTTAGTCACATCTAGACACTCTGTGGGTGTCTCTTAGTCACATCTAGACACACGCTATGGGTGTCTCTTAGTCACATCTAGACACACTGTGAGTGTCTCTTATTCACATCTAGACACACTGTGGGTGTCTCTTAGTCACATCTAGACACGCTGTGAGTGTCTCTTAGTCACATCTAGACACGCTGTGGGTGTCTTTTAGTCACATCTAGACACGCTGTGAGTGAATCTTCGTCACATCTAGACAGGCTGTGGGTGTCTCTTAGTCACATCTAGACACGCTGTGGGTGTCTCTTAGCCACATCTAGACACGCTGTGAGTGTCTCTTAGTCATATCTAGACACACTGTGGGTGTCTCTTAGTCACATCTAGACACGCTGTGAGTGTCTCTTAGTCACATCTAGACACGGTGTGAGTGTCTCTTAGTCACATCTAGACACGCTGTGGGTGTCTCTTAGTCACATCTAGACACGCTGTGGGTGTCTCTTAGTCACATCTAGACAGGCTGTGGGTGTCTCTTAGTCACATCTAGACACACTGTGGGTGTCTCTTAGCCACATCTAGACACTCTGTGGGTGTCTCTTAGTCACATCTAGACACGCTGTGGGTGTCTCTTAGTCACATCTAGACACACTGTGGGTGTCTCTTAGTCACGTCTAGACACGCTGTGAGTGTCTCTTAGTCACATCTAGACACGCTGTGGGTGTCTCTTAGTCACGTCTAGACACGCTGTGAGTGTCTCTTAGTCACATCTAGACACACTGTGAATGTCTCTTAGTCACATCTAGACACACTGTGGCTGTCTCTTAGCCACATCTAGACACGCTGTTAGTGTCTCTTAGTCACATCTAGGCACTCTGTGGGTGTCTCTTAATCACATCTAAACACGATGTGAGTGTCTCTTAGTCACATCTAGACACGGTGTGAGTGTCTCTTAGTCACATCTAGACACG
This sequence comes from Petromyzon marinus, assembly GCF_048934315.1. Taxonomy (NCBI): domain Eukaryota; kingdom Metazoa; phylum Chordata; class Hyperoartia; order Petromyzontiformes; family Petromyzontidae; genus Petromyzon; species Petromyzon marinus. Next base: position 1,839,458 of record NC_133717.1, on the reverse strand, counting down.
CTGTGGGTGTCTCTTAGTCACATCTAGACACGCTGTGGGTGTCTCTTAGTCACATCTAGACAGGCTGTGGGTGTCTCTTAGTCACATCTAGACACACTGTGGGTGTCTCTTAGCCACATCTAGACACTCTGTGGGTGTCTCTTAGTCACATCTAGACACGCTGTGGGTGTCTCTTAGTCACATCTAGACACACTGTGGGTGTCTCTTAGTCACGTCTAGACACGCTGTGAGTGTCTCTTAGTCACATCTAGACACGCTGTGGGTGTCTCTTAGTCACGTCTAGACACGCTGTGAGTGTCTCTTAGTCACATCTAGACACACTGTGAATGTCTCTTAGTCACATCTAGACACACTGTGGCTGTCTCTTAGCCACATCTAGACACGCTGTTAGTGTCTCTTAGTCACATCTAGGCACTCTGTGGGTGTCTCTTAATCACATCTAAACACGATGTGGGTGTCTCTTAGTCACATCTAGACACACTGTGAGTGTCTCTTAGTCACATCTAGACACTCTGTGGGTGTCTCTTAGTCACATCTAGACACTCTGTGGGTGTCTCTTAGTCACATCTAGACACGTGTGGGTGTCTCTTAGTCACATCTAGACACGCTGTGAGTGTCTCTTAGTCACATCTAGACACTCTGTGGGTGTCTCTTAGTCACATCTAGACACACGCTATGGGTGTCTCTTAGTCACATCTAGACACACTGTGAGTGTCTCTTATTCACATCTAGACACACTGTGGGTGTCTCTTAGTCACATCTAGACACGCTGTGAGTGTCTCTTAGTCACATCTAGACACGCTGTGGGTGTCTTTTAGTCACATCTAGACACGCTGTGAGTGAATCTTCGTCACATCTAGACAGGCTGTGGGTGTCTCTTAGTCACATCTAGACACGCTGTGGGTGTCTCTTAGCCACATCTAGACACGCTGTGGGTGTCTCTTAGTCACATCTAGACACTCTGTGGGTGTCTCTTAGTCACATCTAGACTCGCTGTGGGTGTCTCTTCGTCACATCTAGACACACTGTGGGTGTCTCTTAGTCACATCTCGGCACATCTAGACATGCTGTGGGTGTCTCTTAGTCACGTCTAGACACGCTGTGAGTGTCTCTTAGTCACATCTAGACACACTGTGGGTGTCTCTTGGTCACATCTAGACACACTGTGAGTGTCTCCTAGTCACATCTAGACACTCTGTCGGTGTCTCTTAGTCACATCTAGACACACTGTGGCTGTCTCTTAGCCACATCTAGACACGCTGTTGGTGTCTCTTAGTCACATCTAGACAGGCTGTGGGTGTCTCTTAGCCACATCTAGACACGCTGTGAGTGTCTCTTAGTCACATCTAGACACACTGTGGGTGTCTCTTAGTCACATCTAGACAGGCTGTGGGTGTCTCTTAGTCACATCTAGACACTCTGTGGGTGTCTCTTAGTCACATCTAGACACACTGTGGGTGTCTCTTAGTCACATCTAGACACGCTGTGGGTGTCTCTTAGTCACATCTAGACACACACTGTGGGTGTCTCTTAGTCACATCTAGACACACTGTGAGTGTCTCTTATTCACATCTAGACACACTGTGGGTGTCTCTTAGTCACATCTAGACACGCTGTGGGTGTCTCTTAGTCACATCTAGACACGCTGTGAGTGAATCTTCGTCACATCTAGACAGGCTGTGGGTGTCTCTTAGTCACATCTAGACACGCTGTGGGTGTCTCTTAGCCACATCTATACACGCTGTGGGTGTCTCTTAGTCACATCTAGACACTCTGTGGGTGTCTCTTAGTCACATCTAGACTCGCTTTGGGTGTCTCTTCGTCACATTTAGACACACTGTGGGTGTCTCTTAGTCACATCTAGACACGTTGTGAGTGTCTCTTAGTCACATCTAGACAAACTGTGGGTGTCTCTTAGTCACATCTAGACACACTGTGAGTGTTTCTTAGTCACATCTAGATACACAGTGAGTGTCTCTTCGTCACATCTAGACACACTGTGGGTGTCTCTTAGTCACATCTCGGCACAACTAGACACACTGTGAGTGTTTCTTAGTCACATCTAGATACACAGTGAGTGTCTCTTAGTCACATCTAGACACTCTGTGGGTGTCTCTTAGTCACATCCAGACAGGCTGTGGGTGTCTCTTAGTCACATCTAGACACGCTGTGAGTGTCTCTTAGTCACATCTAGACACATCTAGACAAACTGTGGGTGTCTCTTAGTCACATCCAGACAGGCTGTGGGTGTCTCTTAGTCACATCTAGACACATCTAGACACACTGTGAGTGTCTCTTAGTCACATCTAGACACACTGTGAGTGTCTCTTAGTCACATCTAGACACTCTGTGGGTGTCTCTTAATCACATCTAGACACTCTGTGGGTGTCTCTTAGTCACATCTAGACACGCTGTGAGTGTCTCTTAGTCACATTTAGACACTCTGTGGGTGTCTCTTAATCACATCTAAACACGATGTGGGTGTCTCTTAGTCATATCTAGACACACTGTGAGTGTCTCTTAGTCACATCTAGACACTCTGTGGGTGTCTCTTAGTCACATCTAGACATTCTGTGGGTGTCTCTTAGTCACATCTAGACACGCTGTGAGTGTCTCTGAGTCACATCTAGACACACTGTGGGTGTCTCTTAGTCACATCTAGACACACTGTGAGTGTCTCTTAGTCACATCTAAACACACTGTGGGTGTCTCTTAGTCACATCTAGACACACTGTGGGTGTCTCTTAGTCACATCTCGGCACATCTAGACACACTGTGGGTGTCTCTTAGTCACATCCAGACAGGCTGTGGGTGTCTCTTAGTCACATCTAGACACATCTAGACACACTGTGAGTGTCTCTTAGTCACATCTAGACACACTGTGAGTGTCTCTTAGTCACATCTAGACACTCTGTGGGTGTCTCTTAGTCACATCTAGAAACTCTGTGAGTGTCTCTTAGTCACATCTAGACACTCTGTGGGTGTCTCTTAATCACATCTAAACACGATGTGGGTGTCTCTTAGTCATATCTAGACACACTGTGAGTGTCTCTTAGTCACATCTAGACACTCTGTGGGTGTCTCTTAGTCACATCTAGACATTTTGTGGGTGTCTCTTAGTCACATCTAGACACGCTGTGTGTGTCTCTGAGTCACATCTAGACACGCTGTGAGTGTCTCTTAGTCACTTCTAGATACACTGTGTCTCTTAGTCACATCTAGACACACTGTGGGTGTCTCTTAGTCACATCTAGACACGCTGTGGGTGTCTCTTAGTCACATCTAGACACGCTGTGGGTGTCTCTTAGTCACATCTAGACACACTGTGGGTGTCTCTTAGTCACATCTAGACACACTGTGAGTGTCTCTTAGTCACATCTAGACACGCTGTGGGTGTCTCTTAGTCACATCTAGACATGCTGTGGGTGTCTCTTAGTCACATCTAGACACTCTGTGGGTGTCTCTTAGTCACATCTAGACACACTGTGAGTGTCTCTTAGTCACATCTAGACACGCTGTGAGTGTCTCTTAGTCACATTTAGACACACTGTGGGTGTCTCTTAGTCGCATCTAGACACTCTGTAGGTGTCTCTTAGTCACATCTAGACACGCTGTGAGTGTCTCTTAGTCACATCTAGACACACTGTGGGTGTCTCTTAGTCACATCTAGATACGCTGTGGGTGTCTCTTAGTCACATCTAGACACACTGTGAGTGTCTCTTAGTCACATCTAGACACTCTGTGGCTGTCTCTTAGTCGCATCTAGACACTCTGTAGGTGTCTCTTAGTCACATCTAGACACGCTGTGAGTGTCTCTTAGTCACATCTAGACACACTGTGGGTGTCTCTTAGTCACATCTAGACACACTGTGAGTGTCTCTTAGTCACATCTAGACACACTGTGAGTGTCTCTTCGTCACATCTAGACAGGCTGTGGGTGTCTCTTAGTCACATCTAGACACGCTGTGGGTGTCTCTTAGCCACATCTATACACGCTGTGGGTGTCTCTTAGTCACATCTAGACACTCTGTGGGTGTCTCTTAGTCACATCTAGACTCGCTTTGGGTGTCTCTTCGTCACATCTAGACACACTGTGGGTGTCTCTTAGTCACATCTAGACACGTTGTGAGTGTCTCTTAGTCACATCTAGACAAACTGTGGGTGTCTCTTAGTCACATCTAGACACACTGTGAGTGTTTCTTAGTCACATCTAGATACACAGTGAGTGTCTCTTCGTCACATCTAGACACACTGTGGGTGTCTCTTAGTCACATCTCGGCACAACTAGACACACTGTGAGTGTTTCTTAGTCACATCTAGATACACAGTGAGTGTCTCTTAGTCACATCTAGACACTCTGTGGGTGTCTCTTAGTCACATCCAGACAGGCTGTGGGTGTCTCTTAGTCACATCTAGACACGCTGTGAGTGTCTCTTAGTCACATCTAGACACATCTAGACAAACTGTGGGTGTCTCTTAGTCACATCCAGACAGGCTGTGGGTGTCTCTTAGTCACATCTAGACACATCTAGACACACTGTGAGTGTCTCTTAGTCACATCTAGACACACTGTGAGTGTCTCTTAGTCACATCTAGACACTCTGTGGGTGTCTCTTAGTCACATCTAGACACTCTGTGGGTGTCTCTTAGTCACATCTAGACACTCTGTGGGTGTCTCTTAATCACATCTAAACACGATGTGGGTGTCTCTTAGTCATATCTAAACACACTGTGAGTGTCTCTTAGTCACATCTAGACACTCTGTGGGTGTCTCTTAATCACATCTAGACACTCTGTGGGTGTCTCTTAGTCACATCTAGACACGCTGTGAGTGTCTCTTAGTCACATCTAGACACTCTGTGGGTGTCTCTTAATCACATCTAAACACGATGTGGGTGTCTCTTAGTCATATCTAGACACACTGTGAGTGTCTCTTAGTCACATCTAGACACTCTGTGGGTGTCTCTTAGTCACATCTAGACATTCTGTGGGTGTCTCTTAGTCACATCTAGACACGCTGTGAGTGTCTCTGAGTCACATCTAGACACACTGTGGGTGTCTCTTAGTCACATCTAGACACACTGTGAGTGTCTCTTAGTCACATCTAAACACACTGTGGGTGTCTCTTAGTCACATCTAGACACTCTGTGGGTGTCTCTTAGTCACATCTAGACACACTGTGTGTGTCTCTTAGTCACATCTAGACACGCTGTGAGTGTCTCTTAGTCACATCTCGGCACATCTAGACACACTGTGGGTGTCTCTTAGTCACATCCAGACAGGCTGTGGGTGTCTCTTAGTCACATCTAGACACATCTAGACACACTGTGAGTGTCTCTTAGTCACATCTAGACACACTGTGAGTGTCTCTTAGTCACATCTAGACACTCTGTGGGTGTCTCTTAGTCACATCTAGAAACTCTGTGAGTGTCTCTTAGTCACATCTAGACACTCTGTGGGTGTCTCTTAATCACATCTAAACACGATGTGGGTGTCTCTTAGTCATATCTAGACACACTGTGAGTGTCTCTTAGTCACATCTAGACACTCTGTGGGTGTCTCTTAGTCACATCTAGACATTTTGTGGGTGTCTCTTAGTCACATCTAGACACGCTGTGTGTGTCTCTGAGTCACATCTAGACATGCTGTGAGTGTCTCTTAGTCACTTCTAGACACACTGTGTCTCTTAGTCACATCTAGACACACTGTGGGTGTCTCTTAGTCACATCTAGACACGCTGTGGGTGTCTCTTAGTCACATCTAGACACGCTGTGGGTGTCTCTTAGTCACATCTAGACACACTGTGGGTGTCTCTTAGTCACATCTAGACACGCTGTGAGTGTCTCTTAGTCACATCTAGACACGCTGTGGGTGTCTCTTAGTCACATCTAGACATGCTGTGGGTGTCTCTTAGTCACATCTAGACACTCTGTGGGTGTCTCTTAGTCACATCTAGACACACTGTGAGTGTCTCTTAGTCACATCTAGACACGCTGTGAGTGTCTCTTAGTCACATCTAGACACACTGTGGGTGTCTCTTAGTCGCATCTAGACACTCTGTAGGTGTCTCTTAGTCACATCTAGACACGCTGTGAGTGTCTCTTAGTCACATCTAGACACACTGTGGGTGTCTCTTAGTCACATCTAGATACGCTGTGGGTGTCTCTTAGTCACATCTAGACACACTGTGAGTGTCTCTTAGTCACATCTAGACACTCTGTGGCTGTCTCTTAGTCGCATCTAGACACTCTGTAGGTGTCTCTTAGTCACATCTAGACACGCTGTGAGTGTCTCTTAGTCACATCTAGACACACTGTGGGTGTCTCTTATTCACATCTAGACACACTGTGAGTGTCTCTTAGTCACATCTAGACACACTGTGAGTGTCTCTTCGTCACATCTAGACACACTGTGGGTGTCTCTTAGTCACATCTCGGCACATCTAGACACACTGTGGGTGTCTCTTAGTCACATCCAGACAGTCTGTGGGTGTCTCTTAGTCACATCTAGACACATCTAGACACACTGTGAGTGTCTCTTAGTCACATCTAGACCCTCTGTGGGTGTCTCTTAATCACATCTAGACACACTGTGGGTGTCTCTTAGTCACATCTAGACACGCTGTGAGTGTCTCTTAGTCACATCTAGACACACTGTGGGTGTCTCTTAGTCACATCTCGGCACATCTAGACACACTGTGGGTGTCTCTTAGTCACATCCAGACAGTCTGTGGGTGTCTCTTAGTCACATCTAGACACATCTAGACACACTGTGAGTGTCTCTTAGTCACATCTAGACCCTCTGTGGGTGTCTCTTAATCACATCTAGACACACTGTGGGTGTCTCTTAGTCACATCTAGACACGCTGTGAGTGTCTCTTAGTCACATCTAGACACACTGTGGGTGTCTCTTAGTCACATCTAGACACGCTGTGAGTGTCTCTTAGTCACATCTAGACACGCTGTGGGTGTCTCTTAGTCACATCTAGACACGCTGTGGGTGTCTCTTAGTCACATCTAGACACTCTGTGGGTGTCTCTTAGTCACATCTAGACACACTGTGGGTGCCTCTTAGTCACATCTAGACACGCTGTGAGTGTCTCTTAGTCACATCTAGACACACTGTGGGTGTCTCTTAGTCGCATCTAGACACTCTGTAGGTGTCTCTTAGTCACATCTAGACACGCTGTGAGTGTCTCTTAGTCACATCTAGACACACTGTGGGTGTCTCTTAGTCACATCTAGATACGCTGTGGGTGTCTCTTAGTCACATCTAGACACACTGTGAGTGTCTCTTAGTCACATCTAGACACTCTGTGGCTGTCTCTTAGTCGCATCTAGACACTCTGTAGGTGTCTCTTAGTCACATCTAGACACGCTGTGAGTGTCTCTTAGTCACATCTAGACACACTGTGGGTGTCTCTTAGTCACATCTAGACACACTGTGAGTGTCTCTTAGTCACATCTAAACACACTGTGGGTGTCTCTTAGTCACATCTAGACACACTGTGGGTGTCTCTTAGTCACATCTCGGCACATCTAGACACACTGTGGGTGTCTCTTAGTCACATCCAGACAGGCTGTGGGTGTCTCTTAGTCACATCTAGACACATCTAGACACACTGTGGGTGTCTCTTAGTCACATCCAGACAGGCTGTGGGTGTCTCTTAGTCACATCTAGACACATCTAGACACACTGTGAGTGTCTCTTAGTCACATCTAGACACACTGTGAGTGTCTCTTAGTCACATCTAGACACTCTGTGGGTGTCTCTTAGTCACATCTAGACACTCTGTGGGTGTCTCTTAGTCACATCTAGACACTCTGTGGGTGTCTCTTAATCACATCTAAACACGATGTGGGTGTCTCTTAGTCATATCTAGACACACTGTGAGTGTCTCTTAGTCACATCTAGACACTCTGTGGGTGTCTCTTAGTCACATCTAGACACTCTGTGGGTGTCTCTTAGTCACATCTAGACACGCTGTGAGTGTCTCTTAGTCACATCTAGACACTCTGTGGGTGTCTCTTAATCACATCTAAACACGATGTGGGTCTCTCTTAGTCATATCTAGACACACTGTGAGTGTCTCTTAGTCACATCTAGACACTCTGTGGGTGTCTCTTAGTCACATCTAGACATTTTGTGGGTGTCTCTTAGTCACATCTAGACACGCTGTGTGTGTCTCTGAGTCACATCTAGACACGCTGTGAGTGTCTCTTAGTCACTTCTAGACACACTGTGTCTCTTAGTCACATCTAGACACACTGTGGGTGTCTCTTAGTCACATCTAGACACGCTGTGGGTGTCTCTTAGTCACATCTAGACACACTGTGGGTGTCTCTTAGTCACATCTAGACACGCTGTGAGTGTCTCTTAGTCACATCTAGACACGCTGTGGGTGTCTCTTAGTCACATCTAGACACGCTGTGGGTGTCTCTTAGTCACATCTAGACACTCTGTGTGTGTCTCTTAGTCACATCTAGACACACTGTGGGTGTCTCTTAGTCACATCTAGACACGCTGTGAGTGTCTCTTAGTCACATCTAGACACACTGTGGGTGTCTCTTAGTCGCATCTAGACACTCTGTAGGTGTCTCTTAGTCACATCTAGACACGCTGTGAGTGTCTCTTAGTCACATCTAGACACACTGTGGGTGTCTCTTAGTCACATCTAGATACGCTGTGGGTGTCTCTTAGTCACATCTAGACACACTGTGAGTGTCTCTTAGTCACATCTAGACACTCTGTGGCTGTCTCTTAGTCGCATCTAGACACTCTGTAGGTGTCTCTTAGTCACATCTAGACACGCTGTGAGTGTCTCTTAGTCACATCTAGACACACTGTGGGTGTCTCTTAGTCACATCTAGACACACTGTGAGTGTCTCTTAGTCACATCTAGACACACTGTGAGTGTCTCTTCGTCACATCTAGACACACTGTGGGTGTCTCTTAGTCACATCTCGGCACATCTAGACACACTGTGGGTGTCTCTTAGTCACATCCAGACAGTCTGTGGGTGTCTCTTAGTCACATCTAGACACTCTGTGGGTGTCTCTTAGTCACATCTAGACACTCTGTGGGTGTCTCTTAGTCACATCTAAACACGATGTGGGTGTCTCTTAGTCATATCTAGACACACTGTGAGTGTCTCTTAGTCACATCTAGACACTCTGTGCGTGTCTCTTAGTCACATCTAGACACTCTGTGGGTGTCTCTTAGTCACATCTAGACACGCTGTGAGTGTCTCTTAGTCACATCTAGACACTCTGTGGGTGTCTCTTAATCACATCTAAACACGATGTGGGTGTCTCTTAGTCATATCTAGACACACTGTGAGTGTCTCTTAGTCACATCTAGACACTCTGTGGGTGTCTCTTAGTCACATCTAGACATTCTGTGGGTGTCTCTTAGTCACATCTAGACACGCTGTGTGTGTCTCTTAGTCACATCTAGACATGCTGTGAGTGTCTCTTAGTCACTTCTAGACACACTGCGTCTCTTAGTCACATCTAGACACACTGTGGGTGTCTCTTAGTCACATCTAGACACGCTGTGGGTGTCTCTTAGTCACATCTAGACACACTGTGGGTGTCTCTTAGTCACATCTAGACACGCTGTGAGTGTCTCTTAGTCACATCTAGACACACTATGGGTGTCTCTTAGTCACATCTAGACACGCTGTGAGTGTCTCTTAGTCACATCTAGACACGCTGTGGGTGTCTCTTAGTCACATCTAGACACGCTGTGGGTGTCTCTTAGTCACATCTAGACACTCTGTGGGTGTCTCTTAGTCACATCTAGACACACTGTGGGTGTCTCTTAGTCACATCTAGACACACTGTGGGTGTCTCTTAGTCACATCTAGACACACTGTGAGTGTCTCTTAGTCACATCTAGACACTCTGTGGCTGTCTCTTAGTCGCATCTAGACACTCTGTAGGTGTCTCTTAGTCACATCTAGACACGCTGTGAATGTCTCTTAGTCACATCTAGACACACTGTGAGTGTCTCTTAGCCACATCTATACACGCTGTGGGTGTGCCTCTGCTACAGATGCTGAATAGCATGTTGATTGCAGTAATGAATGAAATAATGAATGAAAGTTAGAATGAATGTAAGAATGAATGAAAATAAGTAAGAATTAATGAAAGAATGCATGAAGGTAAGAATCAAAGTAAAAATGATTGAAGGTAAGAAGCAATGAAAGTGAGAATGAATGATAGTCGGAATGAATTAGAGTAGGAATGAATGTAAGTAAGAATTAATGTCAGTAAGAATGAATGTACGTAAGATTGAACGAAAGTAAGATTGAACGTCAGTATAATTGAATGTAAGTAAGAATGAAAGCAAGAATGAATGTAAGTAATATTGAATGAAAGTAAGAATGAATGTAAGTAAGATCGAATATCAGTAAGATTTAATGTAAGTAAGATTCAATGTAAGTAAGATTGAATGAAAGTAAGATTGAATGAAAGTAAGATTGAAAGTAAGATTGAATGAAAGTAAGATTGAATGTCAGTAAGATTGAATGTCAGTAAGATTGAATAAAGTAAGATTGAATGAAAGTAAAATTGAATGTAATTAAGATTGAATGTCAGTCAGATTGAATGTCAGTAAAATTGAATGAAAGCAAGATTGAATGAAAGCAAGATTGAATGAAAGAATGAATGAAAGCAAGGTTGAATGAAAGTAAGAATGAATGAAAGTAAGAATGAATGTCAGTAAGATTGAATGAAAGAAAGATTGAATGAAAGTAAGAATGAATGAAAGTAAGATTAAATGAAAGCAAGATTGAATGAAAGTAAGATTGAATGAAAGTAAGATTGAATGAAAGTAAGATTTAATGTCAGTAAGATTGATTGTCAATAATATTGAATGTAAGTTAGATTGAATGAAAGTAAGATTGAATGTCAGTAAGATTGAATGTCAGTAAAATTGAATATCAGTAAGATTGAATGTCAGTAAGATTGAATGAAATCAAGATTGAATGAAAGCAAGATTGAATGAAAGTAAGATTGAATGTAACAATCAATGAAAGCAAGATTGAATGAAAGTAAGATTGAATGAAAGTAAGATTGAATGAAAGTAAGATTGAATGTCAGTAAGATTGATTGTCAGTAAAATTGAATATCAGTAAGATTGAATGTCAGTAAGATTGAATGAAAGCAAGATTGAATGAAAGCAAGATTGAATGAAAGTAAGATTGAATGTAACAATGAATGAAAGCAAGATTGAATGAAAGTAAGAATGAATGAAAGCAAGATTGAATGAAAAATTAAATGAAAGCAAGATTGAATGTCAGTAAGATTGAATGTAAGTAAGATTTAATGTAAGTAAGAATGAATGAAAGTAAGATTGAATGAACGCAAGATTGAATGTCAGTAAGAATGAATGAAAGTAAGATTGAATGTAAGTAAGAATGAATCTAAGTAAGAATGAATGAAAGTAAGATTGAATGAAAGCTAGATTGAATGTCAGTAAGATTGAATGTCAGTAAGATTGAATGTAAGTAAGAATGAATGAAAGTAAGATTGAATGAAAGCAAGATTGAATGTCAGTAAGATTGAATGTAAGTAAGAATGAATGAAAGTAAGATTGAATGAAAGCAAGATTGAATGTCAGTAAGAATGAATGTAAGTAAGTCTTATTGTAATTACCTCTTCATTGTCGGCCGTCTGCGCTTCCTGCCGGCATACAGGCTGGAGCTGAACATGTCGATGGACTGCGATGATCTTTCCTCTGGAGAACACTTGTATATGTGTTATCTAAGCAGGCGCGCGCGCGCGTGTAATGTGTCCGTGTGTTTCCTGTAGCTGAACTTAATTGGGAATGTGTTTAGCTCGTAAACAAATGAGACTAAAACATATTTAACGTGTCATGTTGAAGATTGATGAGCACGTGGTGCATGTGAATATGATGTAATAGCTCTCAGCACGTGTCGCCCTCCGTGCATGCACGCACGGCATCTGCGCGTGATCACAGAGTGGCTCCTGAAACAACACTACAACGTTTTGTGTTTATATTCCAGTGAATTTGACGATCCTCAATTTGCGTCTCCTCGATATTCACTTCGTGGCGAGATTATCTCAACAACAACAACAACACAAATGGACATCCTCCTGCTGTTACAGGCGTTGTTGCGGACGACAACAACAGCGACTCCTCATCACGGCGACATTCTACGCTCAAGTCTCACGATTAGGACGGACGCAGCTCATCACGCAGCATTAAGCCACACAGCCACGAGTCTCTGTCTCAGGCTCTTAACGCGACTCGAATGCATCGCACTGCATTGCACGCGTGTGTGTGTGTGCGTGTGTGTATGTGTGTGTATGTGTGTATGTGTGTGTGTGTATGTGTGTATGTGTGTGTGTTGTGTGTGTATGTGTGTGTGTATCTGTATGTATGTGTGTGTATGTGTGTGTATGTGTGTGTATGTGTGTGTATGTGTGTGTGTATGTGTGTGTGTATGTGTGTGTGTATGTGTGTGTGTATGTGTGTATGTATGTGTATGTGTGTATGTGTATGTGTGTGTATGTGTGTATGTATATGTGTTGTGTGTCTGTCAGTGGCATGTGCGACCCACTCGCGCTCAATCCAGCTAACGCGTGATTATATCGCTGTGATGTAACGGCGGCCGTCTGCCTGTGATGTTGATTTAATATGTAGGTCGTTCGCTAGCAGCACTCCCCCCCCCCCCCCCACGGGGAGCGTGTGCAGGCTACCCGGGGCTCCTCTGCCTGTGTATCCACGCAGGCCCGCTGCCTCGTTACAGCGGCGCGCGTGTCACCGCCTAAGTGGGGGCACGGCGGGAGGGGAGTGGAGGGGAGTGGAGGTCGTCACCTGCGTGCGGGGCGCTCGCCCTGTGACCAGCAGCAGGAGGGGGGGGAGGAGGGGGAGGGGAGGAGGAGGAGGGGAGGAGGAGGAGGTGTTGGGTTGGTGGTGTAAGGGAAGGGATCTGATGGGAGGAGAGGGGGGTGGATAGAGAGGGGGGTGGGTAGAGAGGGGGGTGGGTAGAGGGGGGGTGTGGTGGGTAGAGGGGGGTGGGTAGAGGGGGTGAGGTGGGTAGAGAGGGGGGTGGGTAGAGAGGGGGTGGGTAGAGAGGGGGGTGGGTAGAGAGGGGGGTTGGTAGAGGGGGGGGTAGAGAGGGGGGTGTGGTGGGTAGAGAGGGGGTGGGTAGAGGGGGGGTGGGTAGAGAGGGGGGGGGTGGGTAGAGAGGGGTGTGGTGGGTAGAGGGGGGGTGGGTAGAGGGGGGGGGTAGAGAGGGGGGTGGTGGGTAGAGAGGGGGTGGGTAGAGAGGGGGGTGGGTAGAGAGGGGGGGGTAGAGGGGGGGTGTGGTGGGTAGAGAGGGGGGGGTAGAGAGGGGGGTGGGTAGAGAGGGGGGTGGGTAGGGGGTGAGGTGGGTAGAGAGGGGGGTGCTGCTATGGATCGCTCCGTGCGTGTCGATATTCGGTTGTCACGGCCAGTGACCAACATATGAACATCGCCGCTAGGAAGACAAAGGCGGTCGGGCGTGGTGCTGTCCACCCACCCCTTCGTGTGCCGTGCCGGCCTTCGTAGATACTCGCTAACGGCACTTGCCCCAAGTCTGTTGCAGGCTACACGGGGGATCTTTGCCTCGCTTTTTAGGGTCCCCCGATTTACTGAGTGATGAAAACGCAGCAATGTGGCAGAGGTGATCGCATCTGAGTGAGTGGGTGGGTGAGTGTGAAGGTGAGTGGGTGGGTGAGTGTGAAGGTGAGTGGGTGGGTGAGTGTGAAGGTGAGTGTGAAGGTGAGTGGGTGGGTGAGCGAGTGGGTGAGAGTGAAGGTGAGTGTGAAGGTGAGTGGGTGGGTGAGTGTGAAGGTGAGTGTGAAGGTGAATGTGAAGGTGAGTGGGTGGGTGAGTGTGAAGGTGAGTGGGTGGGTGAGTGTGAAGGCGAGTGTGAAGGTGAGTGTGAAGGTGAGTGTGAAGGTGAGTGGGTGGGTGAGTGTGAAGGTGAGTGTGAAGGTGAGTGGGTGGGTGAGTGTGAAGGTGAGTGTGAAGGTGAGTGGGTGGGTGAGTGTGAAGGCGAGTGTGAAGGTGAGTGTGAAGGTGAGTGTGAAGGTGAGTGGGTGGGTGAGTGTGAAGGCGAGTGTGAAGGTGAGTGTGCACAAAGGTGAATACGAGTGATACAATCTGAATGAGTGAGTGGGTGGGTGAGCGAGTGGGTGAGTGTGAAGGTGAGTGTGAAGGTGAGTGTGAAGGTGAGTGGGTGGGTGAGCGAGTGGGTGAGTGTGAAGGTGAGTGTGAAGGTGAGTGTGAAGGTGAGTGGGTGGGTGAGCGAGTGGGTGAGTGTGAAGGTGAGTGTGAAGGTGAGTGTGCACAATGGTGAATACGAGTGATACAATCTGAATGAGTGAGTGGGTGACTCAGTGGGTGAGTGTGAAGGTGAGTGTGAAGGTGAGTGTGAAGGTGAGTGGGTGGGTGAGTGGGTGACTCAGTGGGTGAGTGTGAAGGTGAGTGAGTGGGTGACTCAGTGGGTGACTCAGTGGGTGAGTGTGAAGGTGAGTGAGTGGGTGACTCAGTGAGTGACTCAGTGGGTGAGTGTGAAGGTGAGTGTGAAGGTGAGTGTGAAGGTGAGTGAGTGGGTGACTCAGTGGGTGAGTGTGAAGGTGAGTGAGTGGGTGACTCAGTGAGTGACTCAGTGGGTGAGTGTGAAGGTGAGTGAGTGGGTGAGTGTGAAGGTGAGTGAATGGGTGACTCAGTGGGTGAGTGTGAAGGTGAGTGAGTGGGTGACTCAGTGGGTGACTCAGTGGGTGAGTGTGAAGGTGAGTGAGTGGGTGAGTGGGTGGGTGACTCAGTGGGTGAGTGTGAAGGTTGAAGTGACAGTGGGCAACACGGGTGGTACCGGGGTCTTTCCCGTGACCTTCTGCCACCACAGAGCCTCCCAGACTTGACGTGGCGGCCTCCAGGTGCACCTAGCCTGGCACAAACGCTGCGGTGACGTCACCGCCCGCTTAGTAGCGAATGGCTGACGCTGGTGTTGCGCGTATGCATTCACCTGGAATTCATAAGCATGCAATGTCGCACGCTCGGCCACGTGCGCTGCGAAAGAAGTCCAACACGCGATCAAATTCCACGCCGCGACGACCTCCCTGCCATCCGCGATGGGTCGCTCACGAGTGGGGCCCTTGCCTCGTCAAAGACAATTAAACAAAATGACATTTTGTACAGCTTAGCTGAGCACACGCGTGCCTTCCTCTGGGTTTACCACGACTGGCGTGATCCTCCCCCCCCCCCACGAATCATCTCGGCGAGGCTAAGCCCCCCGCTTTGTTTTCTGCGGATGGGCTAACCGAGCGGGCGCTCAGCCCACACCCCCACCCCGTGAGAATCGGAGATTCTCCACCGATGCTGCAGCCTGCCCCGCCGTGTGGCTCTTAGGACGGGCGTCTCGCGCGAGCCAGGGGCGTCGGGTGCAGCCCCCCGCTCGAACCCTGGGGCAGGGGCGCGTCCAGGGCGCGTCCAGCAGCAGCAGCAACAGCCGCTGCTACTGCTGCTGCTACAGCCGCTACTGCTGTTGCTGCTGCTACAGCCGCTGTTGCTGCTGCTGCTACAGCCTGCTGCTGCTGCTACAGCCGCTGCTGCTGCTGCTACAGCCGCTGCTGCTGCTACAGCCGCTGCTGCTGCTACAGCCGCTGCTGCTGCTGCTACAGCCGCTGCTGCTGCCGCGATCTGTGCTCCCCGACCTCGGACAGACGCGCACCGCTGGCAGGGCGGATCATCACCACTGGCCCCGTGGATCACCGCTGGCCCCATGGATCACCGCTGGCCCCGTGGACCACCACCGCTGGCAGGGAGATCCCTGTGCAGCGTGCGTGACAAACAAGGAGAACGGGCTAGACGCGTAAAGTAGTTCCCAAATGATGAGTTTGTCATTCGAGATGTGGACGATGATGATGATGATGAGTTTAAGGTGACTCAGCTCCCAGTGGCTTCCTCATATCGGAAGGAAGAAGCGTTCCAGACGGCCGCAGCAGCAGCAGCAGCAGGGCGTTGTTCGACACAACCTCGCCGGTGTGACGCGTCGGTGGTCCTAGTCCAGTCACCGATGACTGGACACAATTAACAACGTCACTTAAACATCATACCGTTTGGTTCTGTCGGTAAAGTCACGTAGGTATAAAAATAAAACAAAATAAATTAATGTAAATCACTATTTTATTGCCTACCTACGTGATGACTTTACAAAAAAAAACAAAGAGAATGGATCCCTGCAGTCACGGAAACTTCAAATCGATAATAAAAATAGTTCCTGCACTTCATTTTGCTGCACTACATGGATAAGAATGTCAAATATCGGTCTCGACTGTGGTGTGAAACATCAAACTTTCACGCGATAGGGCGGGCGAGGTGACGTGCTGCCCTCTGCTGTTGTGAATTATTTAGGAAAAGGGAATCTCAGAGGCAAGCTCTGTCACATTCACTCTGTCACATTCGCTCAGTCACATTCACTCTGTCACAACCACTCTGTCACATTCACTCTGTTACATGCACTCTGTCACATTCACTCTGTCACATTCACTGTCACAACCACTTTGTCACATTCACTCTGTCACATTCGCTCTGTTACATTCACTCTGTTACATTCACTCTGTCACATTCACTCTGTCACATTCACTCTGTCACAACCACTCTGCCACATTCACTCTGCCACAAACACTCTGTCACATTCACTCTGCCACATTCACTCTGTCACATTCACTCTGTCACATCTACTCTGTCACAATCACTCTGTCACATTCACTCTGTCACAACCACTCTGTTACATTCACTCTGTCACATTCACTCTGTCACAATCACTCTGTCACATTCACTCTGTCACAACCACTCTGTTACATTCACTCTGTCACATTCACTCTGTCACAATCACTCTGTCACATTCACTGTCACAACCACTTTGTCACATTCACTCTGTCACATTCACTCTGTCACATTCACTGTCACATTCACTCTGTCACATTCACTATGTCACAACCACTCTGTCACATTCACTCTGTTACATTCACTCTGTCACAATCACTCTGTCACAATCACTCTGTCACATCCACTCTGTAACATTCACTCTCTCACAATCACTCTGTCACATTCACTCTGCCACATTCACTCTGTCACATCCACTCTGTCACATTCACTCTGTTACATCCACTCTGTCACATTCACTCTGTCACAATCACTCTGTCACAATCACTCTGTCACATTCACTCTGCCACATTCACTCTGTCACAATCACTCTGTCACAATCACTCTGTCACATCCACTCTGTAACATCCACTCTGTCACATTCACTCTGTCACATTCACTCTGTCACATTCACTCTGTCACATTCACTCTGTAACATCCACTCTGTCACATTAACTCTGTCACATTCACTGTCACAACCACTCTGTCACATTCACTCTGTCACATTCACTCTGTCACATTCACTCTGTCACATTCACTCTGTAACATTCACTGTCAAAACCAGTCTGTCACATTCACTCTGTAACATTCACTGTCACAACCACTCTGCCACAAACACTCTGTCACATCCACTCTGTCACATTCACTCTGCCACATTCACTCTGTAACATCCACTCTGTCACATTCACTCTGTCACAATCACTCTGTCACAATCACTCTGTCACATTCACTCTGCCACATTCACTCTGTCACAATCACTCTGTCACAATCACTCTGTCACATCCACTCTGTAACATCCACTCTGTCACATTCACTCTGTCACATTCACTCTGTCACATTCACTCTGTAACATCCACTCTGTCACATTAACTCTGTCACATTCACTGTCACAACCACTCTGTCACATTCACTCTGTCACATTCACTCTGTCACATTCACTCTGTCACATTTACTCTGTAACATTCACCGTCAAAACCAGTCTGTCACATTCACTCTGTAACATTCACTGTCACAACCACTCTGCCACAAACACTCTGTCACATCCACTCTGTCACATTCACTCTGCCACATTCACTCTGTAACATCCACTCTGTCACATTCACTCTGTCACATTCACTGTCACAACCACTCTGTCACATTCACTCTGTCACATTCACTCTGTCACATTCACTCTGTAACATCCACTCTGCCACAAACACTCTGTCACATTCACTCTGTCACATTCACTCTGTCACATTCACTCTGCCACATTCACTCTGTAACATCCACTCTGTCACATTCACTCTGCCACATTCACTCTGTCACATTCACTCTGTCACATTCACTCTGCTACATTCACTCTGTAACATCCACTCTGTCACATTCACTCTGTCACATTCACTCTGTCGCATTCACTCTGTCACATTCACTCTGTCACATTCACTCTGTAACATCCACTCTGTCACATTCACTCTGTCACATTCACTCTGTCACATTCACTCTGTAACATCCACTCTGTCACATTCACTCTGTCACATTCACTCTGTCACATTCACTCTGTCACATTCACTCTGCAACATCCACTCTGTCACATTCACTCTGTCACATTCACTCTGTCACAATCACTATGTCACATCCACTCTGTCACATTCACTCTGCCACATTCACTCTGTCACATTCACTCTGTCACAACCACTCTGTCAGATTCACTCTGCCACATTCACTCTGTCACATTCACTCTGTCACATTCACTCTGCCACATTCACTCTGTAACATCCACTCTGTCACATTCACTCTGTCACATTCACTCTGTAACATCCACTCTGTCACATTCACTCTGTCACATTCACTCTGTCACATTCACTCTGTAACATCCAATCTGTCACATTCACTCGGCCACATTCACTCTGTCACATCCACTCTGTCACATTCACTCTGCCACATTCACTCTGTCACATCTACTCTGTCACATTCACTCTGTCACATTCACTCTGTTACATTCACTCTGTTACATTCACTCTGTTCCAATCACTCTGTCACATTCACTCTGTCACATTCACTCTGTTACATTCACTCTGCCACATTCACTCTGTTACATTCACTCTGTCACATTCACTCTGTCACATTCACTCTGTCACATTCACTCTGCCACATTCACTCTGTCACAAACACTCTGTCACATTCACTCTGTAACATCCAATCTGTCACATTCACTCTGCCACATTCACTCTGTCACATCCACTCTGTCACATTCACTCTGCCACATTCACTCTGTCACATCTACTCTGTCACATTCACTCTGTCACATTCACTCTGTGACATTCACTCTGTTACATTCACTCTGTTCCAATCACTCTGTCACATTCACTCTGTCACATTCACTCTGTTACATTCACTCTGTCACATTCACTCTGTCACATTCACTCTGTCACATTCACTCTGCCACATTCACTCTGTCACAAACACTCTGGCACATTCACTCTGTCACATTCACTCTGTCACAACCACTCTGTCAGATTCACTCTGCCACATTCACTCTGTCACATTCACTCTGTCACATTCACTCTGCCACATTCACTCTGTAACATCCACTCTGTCACATTCACTCTGTCACATTCACTCTGTCACATTCACTCTGTAACATCCACTCTGTCACATTCACTCTGTCACATTCACTCTGTCACATTCACTCTGTAACATCCAATCTGTCACATTCACTCTGCCACATTCACTCTGTCACATCCACTCTGTCACATTCAATCTGCCACATTCACTCTGTCACATCTACTCTGTCACATTCACTCTGTCACATTCACTCTGTTACATTCACTCTGTTACATTCACTCTGTTCCAATCACTCTGTCACATTCACTCTGTCACATTCACTCTGTTACATT
Organism: Petromyzon marinus; assembly: GCF_048934315.1. NCBI lineage: Eukaryota > Metazoa > Chordata > Hyperoartia > Petromyzontiformes > Petromyzontidae > Petromyzon > Petromyzon marinus. The sequence goes on along the minus strand of NC_133717.1, from coordinate 1,819,656 downwards.
CACTCTGCCACATTCACTCTGTTACATTCACTCTGTCACATTCACTCTGTCACATTCACTCTGCCACATTCACTCTGTCACAAACACTCTGTCACATTCACTCTGTAACATCCAATCTGTCACATTCACTCTGCCACATTCACTCTGTCACATCCACTCTGTCACATTCACTCTGCCACATTCACTCTGTCACATCTACTCTGTCACATTCACTCTGTCACATTCACTCTGTTACATTCACTCTGTTACATTCACTCTGTTCCAATCACTCTGTCACATTCACTCTGTCACATTCACTCTGTCACATTCACTCTGTCACATTCACTCTGCCACATTCACTCTGTCACAAACACTCTGTCACATTCACTCTGTAACATCCAATCTGTCACATTCACTCTGCCACATTCACTCTGTCACATCCACTCTGTCACATTCACTCTGCCACATTCACTCTGTCACATCTACTCTGTCACATTCACTCTGTCACATTCACTCTGTTACATTCACTCTGTTACATTCACTCTGTTCCAATCACTCTGTCACATTCACTCTGTCACATTCACTCTGTTACATTCACTCTGCCACATTCACTCTGTTACATTCACTCTATCACATTCACTCTGTCACATTCACTCTGTCACATTCACTCTGCCACATTCACTCTGTCACAAACACTCTGGCACATTCACTCTGCCACATTCACTCTGTAACATCCACTCTGTCACATTCACTCTGCCACATTCACTCTGTCACATCCACTCTGTCACATTCACTCTGCCACATTCACTCTGCCACAATCACTCTGTCACATTCACTCTGTCACATTCACTCTGTAACATCCACTCTGTCACATTCACTCTGTGATATCCACTTTGTCACATTCACTCTGTCACATTCACTCTGTGCGGGTCCATTCTCGACCAGCAAGACCACGGTTGCGACAGCACCGCGGGAGGAAATCCATCCACTCAATCGGCGTAGCGACAGCGTCCCTGAAGGTCTTCGTATCCAGACGGCGAAGGGTCACGGCGATGGGACTGCTGAGACTGCAAGAGGCAGGCCTTGCGCAACAGCCGAGCGATCCGGCACAAGGAAGGAAGCGACGGCGAGGTGCTGGTGGCGTCTCGCCCTTGACCTGGGCCACGCTTTGTCGCGTTTGCTCTCGAGGCTTCTCGCGAGGGCCAATGGGGTCGCTGCGAGGGCACTCTGTGCATGTAGAGAAGGTTGGCCCGGTGTCCGCTTGTACGGCAGAGTCCTCGCTGAACGCGCGTCGGCGCTGGCACCATCACGCGTCACTGCTCTATGCTCCCCGCCCCCGTTATAACGCAGAACGATCCCTCTGTTATAACACGAGACGCTCCTCCTGTTATAATGAAGAACGCTCCCCCCGTTATAACACGGAACGCTCCCCCCGTTATAAGGTGGAACTCTCCCCCCGTTATAAGGTGGAACTCTCCCCCTGTTATAAGGTGGAACGCTCCCCCTGTTATAACACGGAACGCTCCCCCGTTATAACACGAGACGCTCCTCTCGTTATAATGAAGAACGCTCCCCCCGTTATAACACGGAACGCTCCCCCCCATTATAATACGGAACGCTCCCCCCGTTATAACACGGAACGCTCCCCCCGTTATAAGGTGGAACTCTCCCCCCGTTATAACACGGAACGCTCCCCCCGTTATAACACGGAACGCTCCCCCTGTTATAACACGCAACGCTCCCCCCGTTATAACACGGAACGCTCCCCCTGTTATAACACGGAACGCTCCCCCCGTTATAACACGCAACGCTCCCCCCGTTATAACAGGGAACGCTCCCCGCGTTATAACACGGAACGCTCCCCGCGTTATAACACGGAACGCTCCCCGCGTTATAAGGTGGAACTCTCCCCCCGTTATAAGGTGGAACTCTCCCCCTGTTATAAGGTGGAACGCTCCCCCCGTTATAACACGGAACGCTCCCCGCGTTATAACACGGAACGCTCCCCCCGTTATAAGGTGGAACTCTCCCCCCGTTATAACACGGAACGCTCCCCCCGTTATAACACGGAACGCTCCCCCTGTTATAACACGGAACGCTCCCCCTGTTATAACACGGAACGCTCCCCCCGTTATAACACGGAACGCTCCCCCCGTTATAACACGGAACGCTCCCCCCGTTATAACACGGAACGCTCCCCCCGTTATAATGAAGAACGCTCCCCGCGTTATAATGAAGAACGCTCCCCCCGTTATAACACGGAACGCTCCCCCCGTTATAACACGGAACGCTCCCCGCGTTATAACACGGAACGCTCCCCGCGTTATAACACGGAACGCTCCCCCTGTTATAACACGGAACGCTCCCCCTGTTATAACACGGAACGCTCCCCCCGCTATAACACGGAACGCTCCCCCCGTTATAACACGGAACGCTCCCCCTGTTATAACACGGAACGCTCCCCCCGCTATAACACGGAACTCTCCCCCCGTTATAACACGGAACGCTCCCCCTGTTATAACACGGAACGCTCCCCCCGTTATAACACGCAACGCTCCCCCCGTTATAACACGGAACGCTCCCCGCGTTATAACACGGAACGCTCCCCGCGTTATAACACGGAACGCTCCCCGCGTTATAAGGTGGAACTCTCCCCCCGTTATAAGGTGGAACTCTCCCCCTGTTATAAGGTGGAACGCTCCCCCCGTTATAACACGGAACGCTCCCCGCGTTATAACACGGAACGCTCCCCCCGTTATAACACGGAACGCTCCCCCCGTTATAACACGGAACGCTCCCCCTGTTATAACACGGAACGCTCCCCCTGTTATAACACGGAACGCTCTCCCTGTTATAACACGGAACGCTCCCCCCGTTATAACACGGAACGCTCCCCGCGTTATAACACGGAACTCTCCCCCCGTTATAACACGGAACGCTCCCCCCGTTATAACACGGAACGCTCCCCCCGTTATAACACGGAACGCTCCCCCTGTTATAACACGGAACGCTCCCCCCGTTATAACACGGAACGCTCCCCCCGTTATAACACGGAACGCTCCCCCCGTTATAACACGGAACGCTCCCCGCGTTATAACACGGAACGCTCCCCCTGTTATAACACGGAACGCTCCCCGCGTTATAACACGGAACGCTCCCCCTGTTATAACACGGAACGCTCCCCGCGTTATAACACGGAACGCTCCCCGCGTTATAACACGGAACGCTCCCCCTGTTATAACACGGAACGCTCCCCCCGTTATAACACGGAACGCTCCCCGCGTTATAACACGGAACGCTCCCCGCGTTATAACACGGAACGCTCCCCGCGTTATAACACGGAACGCTCCCCCCGTTATAACACGGAACGCTCCCCCTGTTATAACACGGAACGCTCCCCGCGTTATAACACGGAACGCTCCCCCTGTTATAACACGGAACGCTCCCCGCGTTATAACACGGAACGCTCCCCCTGTTATAACACGGAACGCTCCCCCCGTTATAACACGGAACGCTCCCCCCGTTATAATGAAGAACGCTCCCCCCGTTATAACACGGAACGCTCCCCCCGTTATAACACGGAACGCTCCCCCCGTTATAATGAAGAACGCTCCCCGCGTTATAACACGGAACGCTCCCCCTGTTATAACACGGAACGCTCCCCCCGTTATAACACGGAACGCTCCCCCCGTTATAATGAAGAACGCTCCCCCCGTTATAACACGGAACGCTCCCCCCGTTATAACACGGAACACTCCTCCCGTTATAATGAAGAACGCTCCCCGCGTTATAACACGGAACGCTCCCCCTGTTATAACACGGAACGCTCCCCCCGTTATAACACGGAACGCTCCCCCCGTTATAATGAAGAACGCTCCCCCCGTTATAACACGGAACGCTCCCCCCGTTATAACACGGAACACTCCTCCCGTTATAATGAAGAACGCTCCCCGCGTTATAACACGGAACGCTCCCCCTGTTATAACACGGAACGCTCCCCCCGTTATAACACGGAACGCTCCCCCCGTTATAATGAAGAACGCTCCCCCCGTTATAACACGGAACGCTCCCCCCGTTATAACACGGAACACTCCTCCCGTTATAATGAAGAACGCTCCCCGCGTTATAACACGGAACGCTCCCCCTGTTATAACACGGAACGCTCCCCCCGTTATAACACGGAACGCTCCCCCCGTTATAATGAAGAACGCTCCCCCCGTTATAACACGGAACGCTCCCCCCGTTATAACACGGAACGCTCCCCCCGTTATAACACGGAACACTCCTCCCGTTATAATGAAGAACGCTCCCCGCGTTATAACACGGAACGCTCCCCCTGTTATAACACGGAACGCTCCCCCCGTTATAACACGGAACGCTCCCCCCGTTATAATGAAGAACGCTCCCCCCGTTATAACACGGAACGCTCCCCCCGTTATAACACGGAACGCTCCCCGCGTTATAACACGGAACGCTCCCCGCGTTATAACACGGAACGCTCCCCCCGTTATAACACGGAACGCTCCCCCTGTTATAACACGGAACGCTCCCCCCGTTATAATGAAGAACGCTCCCCGCGTTATAACACGGAACGCTCCCCGCGTTATAACACGAGACGCTCCCCCCGTTATAACACGGAACGCTCCCCCCGTTATAACACGGAACGCTCCCCGCGTTATAACACGGAACGCTCCCCGCGTTATAACACGGAACGCTCCCCCCGTTATAACACGGAACGCTCCCCCTGTTATAACACGGAACGCTCCCCCCGTTATAATGAAGAACGCTCCCCGCGTTATAACACGGAACGCTCCCCCTGTTATAACACGGAACGCTCCCCGCGTTATAAGGCGATTTCTGAGCGGTTTCTGCGGCGAGCTACTTTCTCTCGAGCCGCAACGCAATGTCACCGCACCTTAATCCCACTCGCGTCTCGCCCAGCTTCATCGCGCTTCTCAGGAACGCAGCCGCTGCCGTGGTGTGAACGAGGACGTCTTTGCTCCGCACCCTTAAAGCAAACGTTTGGGGGACGCGTCTGACAGTGAATCCGCTCGCTGCGAGACATCGGATCTGCGTATCTTTATTGGTACCGGGCACACAGTCTGCGTGGGTGCGTCATCCTAACTTCCGCGCAGCGTCTCATAATCTGCAGTGTGGCACTTCTGTGCAATTCGCATTGTTGAGTGGGTGATGCACGTTAAACGCGTCTTGTAATAATAATGATAGTCTTTTTTGTTTGGGTTAGATCGCTGTGAATGTATAAATGTTGTGTCGTTAAACCCGTCCCACCACCCGACACAGCCAACTAGTAAGGGTTGTCACGTAAACAGGACGGGGCCAATTCTAGATTTGAAGCTTTCGTGACTGCAAGAATCCATACTCTTTGGTTCTATTCGGTAAAGTCACGTAAAAAAAAACAACAACAAAATAAAAAATGTACGACGTTTCGGCCACAACACAAGTGGCCTTCATCAGGTGAAGGGACCAGTCTGTGTTGTGGCCGAAACGTCGTAATTATTTTTAATTTATTTTGTGTTGTTTTTTTACGTGACTTTACCGAATAGAACCACAGAGTAAGGACGTGGCCAATTCGTCACGAGTACAGCACGAACCAGAGCAAATCGACAACATTTACAATCTGAGTACGATGGTTCCGCCGGTGATTACAGCCGGCATCATCAGGTGACAGCCAGATTTGCGCCTCGATCTAACCCCACAAACCTTTATCATGGATGATATTGGTCGTGAGAGCCTACGTGTTAAACTGACGCCCTGCAATCACGACGATAATGCCGAACTATCGGCGAGTATATTTCCAGTCGGCCTATAGAAAACGCAGGCCTCGACAGAGCAACTGCGAGGATTCGTGTCGATGATTGTGTCGCGAACGTCGTTTTTGCCCGCTTGAGATTTGATTTCAATTCTTCCGGCTCCTCTCCGCCTTTATCCGATGTCCACTTCAACAGAGGTGCTCATGACGATGAAGTTCTTGCAAAGACAAACGGACGACGGTGATCAATGATTGCCGGCGAGAACATCGATCGCGATGGGTTTTTTGGTATCCCCCCCCACCACCACCACCACCACCTCCGACGAGCACGATTGGCTCCGTAAATGTCCGGCGGTGACGAAGAAGTTCAACGAGCACACGTAAACAATTAAACCTGAAATGTGAATTAGCCTCACGGCTAAGCGGAACAACAACAACAACAATAATAATAATAACGCCACCATCCCGAATCAGCCCGATTTTGTGAGATCTCAAACGGTGAGCAGGGCAATTCGCCTGTGAGAGTGGCCAAGTGGCTTTAGACTAAAGAAGCTGTGTAGCTTAGTCGGGGCCTCAGCTGGTAAAATAAAAAATAGGCAGGCAAATCGGTAGCTCACACACACACACACATCCTGGAGTAGCAGTTCAGTGCTGGATACAATCGCATTTGTCAATGTGGTTTGTCACTTTCATCCCTACTCACCAATCGATAGCTCCAATTTGAATGTGAATATTCATTGACGGACTGCTGGCGTGTGTCTCTGTCTTGGTGCCGTCTGGGACTGCCCTTTCTCTCCTTGCTGTTGGTTGCCGCTGTGCCCGAGCTCGCGAATTGGTTTACTTACACCGTTGGAACTTTAAACAACTCATCTGTTTCACGTATTTATGTTGAGGGCCGTCCATGAATGACGTCACGCGATTTTTGGACGATTTTTGAACCCCTCCCCCCCCTTCGTCACACGGCGTCACAAAAAGTCAGAGCCCCCCCCCTCAAATGACGTCACAAAGCTCTGCCCCCACCCCCCCACCCCAAAAAATAAAAAAATGCTTCAAATGGCTTTAAACTATTGTCATTGTAGTGCGTATTTAAAGTGGCGCTGCACTCTGATGTTGTAGGAGAACGCATTTACTAAAAAGTCTATTTAATTAAGTAGAACGTGTTGTCTGTATTTATTTAAAGTTGCGCATTTTGATGTGACGTCACATTTCTCAACCCCCCCCCCGCATCGTCACACATCGTCACAAATGTCTGACCCGCCCCCCCCCCCCGCTTGGTGCGTGACGTCATTTATGGACGGTCCCTTAGCGATTCGCTTCCCTCTCCTACGCTCTGCACTCCGAGTGCGTGTTTGTTGTTTGTTGTTGTTTGTTGTTGTTGTTTGTTGTTGTTTGTTGTTTGTTGTTGTTTGTTGTTGTTTGTTGTTGTTGTTATTGTTTGTTGTTGTAACTTTCTGACCCAGTGCCCCCCCTACTGGACATCTGTGGCGCCGTGGACAGCAGAGGGCAGCGGATCATCAACACCTAACACCATCACCACCTAACATCATCACCTAACATCACCACCTAACACCATCACCTAACATCATCACCACCTAACACCATCACCATCTAACATCATCACCACCTAACATCATCACCTAACACCATCACCACCTAACATCATCAACACCAAACACCATCACCACCTAACACCATCACCACCTAACACCATCACCACCTAACATCATCACCTAACATCACCACCTAACATCACCACCTAACACCATCACCACCTAACATCATCACCTAACATCATCACCTAACATCATCAACACCTAACATCATCACCACCTAACACCATCACCACCTAACACCATCACCACCTAACATCACCACCTAACATCATCACCACCTAAAATCATCACCACCTAACATTATCACCTAACATCATCACCACCTAACATCATCACCACCGAACACCATCACCACCTAACATCATCACCTAACATCATCACCACCTAACATCATCACCACCTAACATCATCACCACCTAACATCATCACCACCTAACACCATCACCTAACACCATCACCATCTAACATCATCACCTAACATCATCACCTAACATCATCACCACCTAACATCATCACCTAACACCATCACCACCTAACACCATCACCACCTAACACCATCACCACCTAACACCATCACCATCTAACATCATCATCACCTAACATCATCACCTAACACCATCACCACCTAACATCATCAACACCACCTACCATCATCACCATCTAACATCATCAACACCACCTAACATCATCACCACCTAACATCATCACCACCTAACACCATCACCACCTAACATCATCAACACCACCTAACATCATCACCATCTAACATCATCAACACCACCTAACATCATCACCACCTAACATCATCTCCACTTAACACCATCATCACCTAACATCATCACCACCTAACATCATCACCACCTAACACCATCACCACCTAACATCACCACCACCTAACATCATCAACAGCTAACATCATCACCACCTAACATCATCACCACCTAACACCATCACCACCTAACATCACCACCTAACATCATCACCACCTAACATCACCAACACCACTTAACACCATCATCACCTAACATCATCACCACCTAACATCATCACCACCTAACACCATCACCACCTAACATCACCACCACCTAACATCATCACCAGCTAACATCATCACCACCTAACATCATCACCACCTAACACCATCACCACCTAACATCACCACCTAACATCATCACCACCTAACAACATCACCACCTAACACCATCACCACCTAACATCATCACCACCTAACACCATCACCACCTAACATCATCACCTAACATCTTCACCTAACATCATCACCACCTAACACCATCACCACCTAACATCATCACCACCTAACACCATCACCACCTAACACCATCACCACCTAACACCATCACCACCTAACATCATCACCATCTAACATCACCAACACCACCTAACATCATCACCACCTAACATCATCACCACCTAACACCATCACCACCTAACACCATCACCACCTAACATCATCAACACCACCTAACATCATCACCATCTAACATCATCAACACTACCTAACATCATTACCACCTAACACCATCACCACCTAACACCATCACCACCTAACACCATCACCACCTCACATCATCACCACCTAACACCATCACCACCTAACATCATCACTACCTAACATCATCACCACCTAACATCATCACCACCTAACACCATCACCACCTAACACCATCACCACCTAACACCATCACCACCTAACATCATCACCACCTAACACCATCACCACCTAACATCATCAACACTACCTAAAATCATCAACACCTAACATCATCACTATCTAACATCATCAACACCTAACATCATCACCTAACATCATCACCACCTAACACCATCAACACCTAACATCATCACCACCTAACATCATCACCACCTAACACCATCACCACCTAACAACATCACCACCTAACATCATCAACACCTAACATCATCACCACCTAACATAATCAACACCACCTAACATCACCACCTAACACCATCACCACCTAACATCACCACCACCTAACATCATCATCACCTAACATCATCACCACCTAACATCATCAAAACCTAACACCATCACCACCTAACATTATCACCACCTAACATCATCACCACCTAACATCATCAACACCTAACACCATCACCACCTAACACCATCACCACCTAACACCATCACCACCTAACATTATCACCACCTAACATCATCACCACCTAACATCATCACCACCTAACACCATCACCACCTAACTCCATCACCACCTAACACCATCACCACCTAACACCATCACCACCTAACATCATCACCACCTAACATCATCACCACCTAACATCATCACCACCTAACACCATCACCACCTAACACCATCACCACCTAACACCATCACCACCTAACATCATCACCATCTAACATCACCAACACCACCTAACATCATCACCACCTAACATCATCACCACCTAACACCATCACCACCTAACACCATCACCACCTAACATCATCAACACCACCTAACATCATCACCATCTAACATCATCAACACTACCTAACATCATTACCACCTAACACCATCACCACCTAACACCATCACCACCTAACACCATCACCACCTCACATCATCACCACCTAACACCATCACCACCTAACATCATCACTACCTAACATCATCACCACCTAACATCATCACCACCTAACACCATCACCACCTAACACCATCACCACCTAACATCATCACCACCTAACACCATCACCACCTAACATCATCAACACTACCTAACATCATCAACACCTAACATCATCACTATCTAACATCATCAACACCTAACATCATCACCTAACATCATCACCACCTAACACCATCAACACCTAACATCATCACCACCTAACATCATCACCACCTAACACCATCACCACCTAACAACATCACCACCTAACATCATCAACACCTAACATCATCACCACCTAACATAATCAACACCACCTAACATCACCACCTAACACCATCACCACCTAACATCACCACCACCTAACATCATCATCACCTAACATCATCACCACCTAACATCATCAAAACCTAACACCATCACCACCTAACATCATCACCACCTAACATCATCACCACCTAACATCATCACCACCTAACATCATCACCACCTAACACCCAACCTCCGCCATCCCCGCACTGACCAGAGTGGTGAAGTATGGTCAAGTATCTCTCGCAGCATGCACGGCGTAGGGAAGCGCTCGTCCAGCAGTGGACAATTTGTTGAGTATCCACGGTGACCAATCGCTGACGTGATGGTGTGGGGAGCGGTGGCGCAGCGGTTAGCGCGCTGATCTGCGCTGCCAAACTCGGTCGACCCGAGTTGGGTTTCCCGCTCGTGGCGAAATATTTGATGAGGGCCTTGGGCCTCCCCTAGGTCGACTCAGCCTTAACATGAGCATCCGGTGTGATGCGTCAACAACAACTTCACTGTTGCACGCGAACAGCACTTGGCCCAACAGGTCAGCAGGCTATCCGGGGGATCTTTGCCTTTGGTGATGATAGTGGTGGTCACGGTGGCTGTAGTGTTTGGGATGTATCGGTGGCGGTGGTTAATGTGATGGTTAGGATAGATGCGGCGTTATAGTTATGCTGACGATCATGACAATTCTATTCGTGCTGCAGCTGCTGTGAACGATGCCGATAACTCCTGTATGTTATGCTGAAGTTCTTTCGCACCGTACGTAGCCAACCGTGCTAGTCGCAGGTGCGGGGTGAGGGAGGTACAACACACTAACACAAAGAGCAGTTCTACAGGAATTGATGCTGATACTGCTACTATTGGTGATGATGAGGATGATGCCCTTTCTGCTGCTGCTGATGCTACTGCCAATGCCGCTGCTGCTGATGATGGAACTTCTGCCGGTGTTGCTGATGGTGACGATGGTGCTGCTGATGATGATGATGATACTTCTGGTGGTGTTGATGGTGCTGCTGATGATGAAGATGGCGATGAGACTTCTAGTGGTGCTGATGGTGCTGCTGCTGCTGATGATGATGAGACTTCTGGTGGTGTTGATGGTGCTGATGATGATGAGACTTCTGGTGGTGTTGATGGTGCTGCTGATGATGATGATGAGACTTCTGGTAGTGTTGATGGTGCTGATGATGATGAGACTTCTAGTGGTGCTGATGCTGCTGCTGCTGATGATGAGACTTCTAGTGGTGCTGATAGTGCTGCTGCTGATGATGATGAGACTTCTGGTGGTATTGATGGTGCTGATGATGATGATGAGACTTCTGGTGGTGTTGATGGTGCTGCTCCTGATGATAATGATACTTCCAGTGGTGTTGATGGTGCTGCTGATGATGATGAGACTTCTAGTGGTGCTGATGGTGCTGCTGCTCCTGCTGCTGATGATGATGATGAGACTTCTGGTGGTGCTGATGGTGCTGCTGATGAGACTTCTGGTGGTGTTGATGGTGCTGATGATGATGATGATGATGAGACTTTGGTGGTGTTGATGCTGCTGATGATGATGATGATGATGAGACTTCTGGTGGTGTTGATGGTGCTGATGATGATGATGAGACTTCTGGTGGTGTTGATGGTGCTGCTGATGATGATGACGATGAGACTTCTGGTGGTGCTGATGATGATGATGAGACTTTGGTGGTGTTGATGCTGCTGATGATGATGAGACTTCTGGTGGTGTTGATGGTGCTGATGATGAGACTTCTGGTGGTGTTGATGGTGCTGATGATGATGAGACTTCTGGTGGTGTTGATGGTGCTGATGATGATGAGACTTCTGGTGGTGCTGATGGTGCTGATGATGAGACTTCTGGTGGTGTTGATGGTGCTGATGATCATGATGAGACTTCTGGTGGTGCTGATGGTGCTGCTGATGATGATGACGATGAGACTTCTGGTGGTGCTGATGGTGCTGATGATGAAATAAACTTCTAGTGGTGCTGATAGTGCTGATGATGATGATGATGAGACTTCTAGTGGTGTTGATGGTGCTGATGATGATGATGAGACTTTGGTAGTGTTGATGCTGCTGATGATGATGACGATGAGACTTCTAGTGGTGTTGATGGTGCTGATGATGACGACGAGACTGCTAGTTGTGCTGATGGTGCTGTTGATGAGACTTCTGGTGGTGCTGATGGTGCTGATGATGATGAGACTGCTGGTGGTGTTGATGGTGCTGATGATGAGACTTCTGGTGGTGCTGATGGTACTGATGATGATGATGAGACTTCTGGTGGTGCTGATGGGGCTGCTGATGATGATGAGACTTCTAGTGGTGCTGATGGTGCTGCTGATGACGAGACTTCTAGTGGTGCTGATGATGATGATGATCAAGAGAGGCGGGATGGGCGCCGTGGAAGGAACTCCGCCGGCCTCACCTCCGCAGCCGTCACGTCCACGTTCGCCAGCTTCACTCTCCCCACGCCCGGCACCTCCACGCCAGCCGCCAGACGTTCTGCGTCGCACAGACGCAGCCACAGGGGACGATGCACCGCACGCTCTCGTCACCGGAAAACCACGCTCGCTCGCGGGGGACGGCCTCGCCGAGGAGTCTCAAGGCTCCATTGCAGGAGCGTCCTGCCAAGGGCTCGCAGTCGGGGGCTATGGTGCTGCTGCTGCTGTGTGATGTCAATTGGGTGATTCGCAGGCAATGTTTTAGCATTGGACATGTTTTTTTAGCAGGTAACAGTGAGCACAGTGTGCGTGCCTGAACCACGTATGTGCCTGAATAACGTGCGTGTGTGTCTGAACCATGTGCAGCCCATGGGCTTGTAATTACCAACACGCTGTTCCAGCATCGGCACATCCACACAACATCATGGATGCATGCCGGGTCCAAGCAAGAACGTCTGCTGGACTACATAGTGACGGACCAGCGGATGCGAGCCCATGTCCTTGACACCAGGACCTACCGTGGAGCTGATTTGCCCTTTGACCATCGACTTGTCATCTGTAAGATGCGCCTGCCATTCTTCCACTCCGGTGGTGGGTGTACACCCAGGACCCCATTCCAACCTAAAGTGGCCTGGTCTCAGCTAGCTGATGGAAGTTGCAAGCGAGAATTTCATAATCGCTTGCGGCTGGGGTTGGCATTGTCCCCCACTCCTCCTGATGTCGAGGGTAAATGGGCGAGGTTTAGGACTGTGACTTATGCAGCTGCAATGTCTGCTTTGGGTACGCGGTCCAGACCTCCCCAGAGACCCTGTCTGACAGAGGAGGTGTTCAGGGTGGTTGAGAAAAAGCGGCAGGCCCACTCTAATCGTCTACAACATCCCACGGCAGAGAATGAGGAGGCTTACCGCAGCCTTCGCTCGGAGGTTCGGAGAGCCGTGAGGCACTGCAAGGATGAGTGGTGGTCGCGGATTGCTGAGGAGATGGAGTCTGCCTCAATGGCCCGCGATCACAAATCCCTATTTAACTCCATTAAAAAAGTAACCTGCAGCGCCACACCTATTACCATCATCATGGGAAATAACGGTGATCCAATCTCCGACCCCCAGGAACAGGTTTGCAGATTTGCTGAGCATTTTTGTGAGGTCCTGGAGGAGGGGAAATTCCTCAGCCTGGAAAACATCATGAGGCTGCGGTGCCTCAAATATTGGAAGAAGTCACCCCCTGTGAGTGGCTGGCTGAGGTGCCATCTGTTGAAGAAGTATTGAAGGCGATCCAGAGTCTGAGACCAGGAAAGGCACCGGGCAGAGATGATCTCCCAAGCGAAATGCTGAGGGTGGCGTATGTGCGCAGACTGCCCTACATGACATCATAACAGTCTGGGCCACTGCACGGATTCTGCAGGATTGGAAGGATGCTCTGGTGGTCCCCCTCTTTAAGAAGGGGGACCGCACAGACTGTAACAACTACAGGGGCATTTCACTCCTCAGTGTGCCGGGAAAGGTCCTAGCAAGGATTATTCAACATCGCCTTGCTAGGGACGCTGGGGAGAGGCTTGCGGAGCCCCAATGCGGTTTCAGGAAAGGGCGGTCCTGCATAGATGCCATATTTTCTGTCCGTCTGTTACAGCAGAGGTTTTGGGGAATTCCAACAAGACCTACATCTCTGCTTTATTGACCTGGTCAAGGCCTATGATACCATCAGTAGGCCTGGGCTCTTGATTGTTCTTGGTGCTTTCGGAGTCCCTGACACTCTGCTCACGCTCATTAAAGACCTTCATGATGGTGAGCAGGCCCGGGTAAACTACGTGGCCGGGAGTCAGAGCCATTCCCTGTTCACCTCGGGTGCAACAAGGATGTCCTCTGGCTCCTATATTATTTAACATCTATTTTGACCACGTAGTTCGTGAAGCCTTCAAAAGCTGTACCGGAGGAATTTCCATTTGGTACAGATATAATGGGAGGCTGATCGATGCCTGGGTGCGATCAAGGGATGGCTCCCTATTGCTCAACCGCGTTATGTATGCCGATGATCTGGTAATTGCTGCTCACTCAGAGGAGGAGTTGGAGACGCTGCTGCTGAACTTGGACCTGGAGCTTGCCACCAAGAGGTGGGGCCTTACCATCAGCCCCACCAAAACTAAGCACCTGCCTGGGTATTTTGTACCATCGGACACTCCACCCCCACATATACCAATTAGTGATAGGGCAGTTGTGGAGAGAGTGGAGAGTTTTCCATACCTTGGCAGTGTGCTCATCACCGGCTCCGGTTTAGCAACGGAGGTCTCACTCCGAAACAGTCAAGCGGCATTATCTTTTCATCGGTTGCGTAACGCTGTGTGGAAGCTACCTGGTCTGTCGCTCCGCACTAAGCTTCAGGTCTTCTCGGCCACGGTCATTCCCTCCCTTCTCTACGCTTGCGAAACGTGGATCCCCGTAATGGAACATCTTTGCCGGTTAGAAACATTTAGGCTGGCCTGCTAACGATCCATCCTGGGTTAAACCAGGCTGGATTGTGTGAAGAGCTCACAAATCCTTGAAAGATGTGGACAAAGTCCCATCGGTGAGCTCCTCTGGCAGGCAAGGCTGCGTTGGCTGGGTCATGTAGCTCGCATGCCCAGCCACCGCATGCCGAAACAGCTTTTGTTCGGCCGGATCGAGGGGGCTAAACGGGCGCGGCAGGGGCTAGAGAAGAGATGGAGTGATGTGGTACAGGAGCACGTGGAGCTGAGTGTACTTGCCGATGACTGGTACCAGCGGTGTCAAGATCGGCCTCTGTGGAGGAAGCTCGTGAAGGACGTTACTGGGCAGTTGGAGTCAGTCGCCCTCCAACAACAACGGAGGGCGGAGGAGCGACGCTCACAACAACGAGCGGAGCGCCGGGTGGCTAAAGCACAGCAAGTTAGCACAGTAGGGGGCACAGGTGGTGCATAAGCCAGTCATATCAGTCAGTCGACCCGTGGCACCTGGGTCTGCCCCGTGACCTCCTTCCAGCTGGCGTTCGACACTTTACGTGGCCTCAAGGTGCACATGGCCTGGCACAAGCGTCGTGGTGATGTCAACGCCACTTAGTGGCGAATGGCCGTTGTTGTTGTTGAAGCATGTGTGCGTTTGTGCCTGGATAACGTGTGTGTGTGCCTGGACCACGTGTATGTGCCTTAACCACGTGTGTGTGCCTGAACCACGTGTGTGTGTGCCTGGACCACGTGCGTATGTGCCTTAACCACGTATGTGTGCCTTAACCACGTGTGTGTGCCTGGACCATGTGTGGATGTGCCTGAACCACGTATGTGTGCCTGAACCACGTGTGTGTGTGTGCCTGGACCACTTGTGTAAGCCTGAACCATACGAGTGTGTGCCTGAACCATGTGTGTGTGTACCTGCCCCACGTGTGTGTGACTGAACCACGTGTGCGTGTGCTTGAACCATGTGTGTGTTTGCTTGAACCATGTGTGTGTGTGCCTGAACCATGCATGTGTGTGTGCCTTAAACATGTGTGTGTGCCTGAATCACGTGTGTATTTGATTGTGCCTGAACCACGTGTGTGTGTGTGTGTTGACTGGAGGTGTTTGCCACTGCATGGGACTCTGTAAGAGACCGGTCCAGGTTCAAGTTGATTTTGCGCAGCCAGGTTGAGAAGTCTAGAGACCAGGGTGGGAGTCTCATCTGCAATATTCAACACAGCACAGGAGCTGCTGCTGTTGCTGCTGCTACATTGCCAGTGGCTGGGGTAGTGACAGGGGCTGGGGTAGTGACAGGGGCTGGGGTAGTGATAGGGTCTGGGGTAGTGACAGGGGCCGGGGCCAGGGTGAAGCAGTAGCAGGATGGTGGTGATGGTGGTGATGGTGGTGATGATGGTGGTGATGATGGTGATGATGGTGGTGGTGATGATGATGGTGATGATGGTGATGATGGTGGTGATGCTGGGCTAGGGGAGGAGAGGCGACGAGGAGTTGGAGTTGCCCGTTGATGATCGTCATCTTATTGCTGCCACCTCTTTGCACTCGCTAAGCAAGTGAGACACGCCACGGTGACGCCTGCTACGCAGGAGGGCGTGGGTTCGATCCCGACCCTGGCTGTATGTTCAGAGTTTGCGTTCTTTCTCTCTCCCCGTGGTCGCGTGGATTTTCACCTGGGTCCTTGGGGGTCTTCTCCCTTCCACGTTAAGAATCAACGTCACGCGTTTGGGGTGTTTGGCTGCCACGCATTTTCACGTGATGATGATGATGATGATCCACTTCATTGAGCCATCATTTGTGATAGCCAGGTCGTTTCTGAAATAGAGCTATGTAGCAGCTGAGTGTGGCCTTACCTGGTAAGATAGATAAAAAAAAGAACAGTTTTTGTATGAGAGTTTATTGTCGAGTTCTCACTGGTACCATACCTGTCAGCAGGCCCTTGAGAGAGCTGAGCAGCACGGCATGCGAACTGTGCTGAAGAGTTCCCTCCTACAGAGTGGAGACAATCACAGGAACATCATCATGGCTACGCGCGGTGCGAAATAATTTCCACAGACGTACATCATCAGTATCGTTAATTCCGCGGCAAAACAACCCATCAAAAACAGTCTGAGACCACACACCGAGATAACAACGCAGTCGCTCAATAAAACTTCACATGAGAACATTGAATCATTATCGATGCATGGGTAAGGGTGAAAGTTACAAATTACATTTGCAAATGCTGTTGCATCCAGCGCTGATCTTCCGCTTCAGGATATGTCACGATGCCGATGTGGGCAGAAGATACCTGGCCACGTATTTCTATTTTACCAGGTAAGGCCCACTGAGCTGCTAAATAGCTCTTTTTGAGAGGTGACCTGGCCACCAATAACAGCTCATCATCACCTGGACATTCACAGCAGCCAAATCCTGTGAACGCGCGATGATTCTAAATGCGGAGGGGAAAACCGAGGCCTCGGAGCCAAATGCACGCGACCACAGGGAGAGAGAGAGAGAGACGCAAACTCTAAACACACGGCAAGGCGTCGGGCTGCGATGGAACCCACGACCTCCTGCATACCAGGCGAGGGAGACAACATCTCTCGCCACCACGGCACAATAACCAGTCGCCGAGATGCGGACTAAGTGGCCGGGGGGCGGCCGGGAGATCGGGGCCCAATCGAATGAAGACAACCGATCAATTTTAAAGAGTAAGAACAGGTTCAGTGGCCCTGTCTGGCGATAGAAGAGCCGTTAAGATATCAATCATTCTGTCGCAGATTCATCGTCTCCTGTTAGAGCGAGCGAGCGAGCAGATTGGGGCGGTGGCGGCGGTGGGGTCAGCGTCGTCACCAGGTCGAGCGAGACGAGCGCGAGGGGCCCCGCGGAGGGCGGCAGGGCGAGGAGGGAGCCACGGACGGACGCCGACGCGGAGACTCCCAGCGCCGACACGGAGAGGCGCGGCGCCGCCGTGGCGTGCAGCAGCAGGGCGAGAGGCGCCGCGGGGAGCGCGCGGGACAGGGGCCCCACCAGCCCGTGGAGCATCTAGGAGGACAAAGTTCCCCACCCGCCCCGTCTAGTCTCAACAGGCTGTCGGGGCAAGCGATGTTCTCGAGCAGCGCCTGTGAAGGCCGGCACCGTGGCACACGACGGGGGGTGGGTGGCCGGCAACCACGCCCGGCCGCCTTTGTCTCCCCAGCGGCGGTGTTTTTACACACCGCACCTGGTATTCATTTGAGGCGCGGACGCACACACACACGCGCACGCACACACACACACACACGGTCGCACACACACACGCACACACACGCACACACAGACGCACACACACACACACACGCGCACACACGCGCGCACGCACGCACACACACGCACACACACACGCACGCACACACACACGAACACACACGCACGCACACACACGCACACACGCGCACACACACACGCACACACACACGCACGCACGCACACACACGCACACACGCGCACACACACACTCACGCACGCACACACGCAAAACAAAAACGAACTCCTCTTTTCCCACTGCACAACCGCGCTAGACCGTGCCATGGCTCAGCAGGTGCCCCACTCTGTTTCCACTGCCGAAGCCGAGCCGTGCCGCTGAGGACACGACACGATGACCATCGTAGTCCATTTAAACGAGTCGAGGATAATCATGGAGCCGCAGCCAAGGAGTGGAACGCTGCCGGTGTGTGGGGGGGGGCGTCCACTGGGTAGATGGAGTGATGGATCAGTTGTGCACCGTGGTAGCGAAATGTTAACTGCCTCGCCTGGTATACAGGAGGTCGTAGGATCGATCCCGAGCTCTTTCTCTCCCCCGTGGCCGCGAGGATTTGTCTCCGGTTGTCCCCCTCCACATTTAGAATCAAGGTCACGCGTTCAGAGTATTTGGTGCTGCTATCAATGTCCACGTGATGATGATGATGATGAGCCGCTGCTTCGTTGGGCCTATCATTTGTGACCAGTTCCCATATGAAGAAAAGCTACACAGAAGCTCAATGGGGTCTTACCTGGCAAAATAATTGGTCCACACCAGAGACGGCTTTATTTTTTGCCTCGCCTCAATTGGTGCTAGGACCAATCAGTTTCAAGGACAATGCATCATATTATCAGAGTATTGTGGTCAATGCAGAGTATTGTGGTCAATGCACACGTGATTCCTTGTAAAAAGTTTCACTTTTGTTGCCAGAAAAAAAGTCGACAAACCCTATCATTGTATTAGCATTGGTCGTTAGGGGTTTTAAAGAAGCACTAATGTTCCGACTAATGACACCGCTCACGAAGCGGGGGGCATGTCGGCCCCCCCGTGGGGGTTCTGATTTACAAGTCGAGGAAGCAGCGGAGAGATGGATCGAGGCCCTGGCGTGAGTGGCGGTGTCTGATGGGTTCGCCCGGTCGTCATCGCACGGTGTCGCAGCCTGCCGACATTGTGGAGACAGAGAGAGAGAGAGAGTGAGGGAGACCCCTTTACCTCCGGCAAGTAATACGCCACGCTTTGAGCCGTCAGCGGGATCGAGCCGTTGTCTCGCGTCTGCGAAAGAGGAAAGACGTTGAGCTTCAAACAAACAAAAACTCACAAACATGCCCCAGCGTATTCCAAACGTCGCCGTCCGTCAGGTGCACAGTCGTGCGCGACACCACCTCTCGGAGCAAGAGCGGACCGTGTCGGAGAGAGAGAGTGGCCCGCGGAAGTTGACTTCGCAGAGCCGCTTCCGAGAGATCCCTCCAAACTTCTTCTGGTGCACGGCAGGGCGGTGAAGCTCACGTGCCATTGGCAACCAACTTGGTGGGAAACTGCCAACTGTGGCTCTCTCTGAGTGAGCCTGTGGGTGTCTCTCCGTGCGAGTCTGTGGGTCTCTCTCCATGTGAGTCTGTGTGTCTCTCTCTGTGTGAGTCTGTGTCTCTCTGTGCGAGTTAGTGGGTCTCTCTCCATGTGAGTCTGTGGGTCTCTCTCTGTGTGAGTCTGTGGGTCTCTGTGTGAGTCTGTGGGTCTCTGTGTGAGTCTGTGGGTCTCTCTTTGTGTGAGTCTGTGGGTCTTTCTCTGTGTGAGTCTGTGGGTCTCTCTCTGTGTGAGTCTGTGGGTCTCTGTGTGAGTCTGTGGGTCTCTCTCCATGTGAGTCTGTGGGTCTCTCTCTGTGTGAGTCTGTGGGTCTCTGTGTGAGTCTGTGGGTCTCTCTCCATGTGAGTCTGTGGGTCTCTGTGTGAGTCTGTGGGTCTCTGTGTGAGTCTGTGGGCTCTCTCTGTGTGAGTCTGTGGGTCTCTGTGTGAGTCTGTCGGTCTCTGTGTGAGTCTGTGGGTCTCTCTCTGTGTGAGTCTGTGGGTCTCTGTGTGAGTCTGTGGGTCTCTGTGTGAATCTGTGGGTCTCTGTGTGAGTCTGTGGGTCTCTGTGTGAGTCTGTGGGTATCTGTGTGAGTCTGCGGGTCTCTGTGTGAGTCTGTGGGTCTCTGTGTGAGTCTGTGGGTCTCTGTGTGAGTCTGTGGGTATCTGTGTGAGTCTGCGGGTCTCTGTGTGAGTCTGCGGGTCTCTGTGTGAGTCTGTGGGTATCTGTGTGAGTCTGTGGGTCTCTGTGTGAGTCTGCGGGTTCTCACCGCAGACTCCGTGACGTTGTAGCTCAGGACGCCGGCGCGGAACAGCGAGGCGGCCAGCGAGTTGATGAGCGACTCGGAGAGGGCCACGGTGACCATCGCGCCCGACACCGCCGGCACCGGGACCCGGCCAGCGTCACCCGGCTCGCCGCTCGCGTCGCCCTGAGCGCCGGCATGCAGAAGGGCCATTGCCCGAAACGTCGCCCGTTATCGTGTTATTGACGAGCGCAGAGTGGGTTTGTTGCTGTTGTTGTTGTAACGGAATATCGGTTGAGTGTCGCCCCCTGCAGATGTCGACGGAAAAGCAGCAACGCACTCGACAGCAAGGACAAATGTCCCCCGTATAGCCTTCGACAGGTTGTTGGGGCAAGTGCCGTTTGCGAGTGGCACCCGTGAAGGCGGGCGCGGTACGCATGGGGGCGGTGGGCGGCCAGCACCTCGCCCGGCCGCATTTGTCTCCCCAGTGGCGATGTTTACTACAACACCGCACCAGGCACTCATTTTAGGCTGAGTCTCCCTAGGGGAGGCCCAGAACCGGTTCAGATATTTGTCACCGGTGTTGGCCGTGAGCGACAATCGAACTCGGGTCGCCGGGTTCGTAGCACAGCGCGCTAACCACTACCGCTCAGCACACACAGACACAACAACAACCGCCGTTCGCCACTAAGTGGCGGTAACTTCACCACGACGCTTGTGCCAGCCCATGTGCACCTTGAGGCCACGTGAAGTGTCGAACGCCCGCTGGCAGGAGGTCATGGAACAGACCCAGGTGCCACGGGTCGACTGACTGAGATGACTGGCTGATGCACCACCTGTGCCCCCTACTGTGCCAACCTGCTCTGCTTTAGCCACCCGGCGCTCCGCTCGTTGTTGTGAGCGTCGCTCCTCCGCCCTCCGTTGTTGTTGGAGGGCGACTGCCTCCAACTGCCCAGTAGCGTCCTTCACGAGCTTCCTCCACAGATGCCGATCTTGACACCGCTGGTACCAGTCATCGGCAAGTCCACTCAGCTACACGTGCTCTTGTACCACATCACTCCATCTCTTCTCTAGCCTCTGCCGCGCCAGTTTAGCCCCCTCGATCCGGCCGAACAAAAGCTGTTTCGGCATGCGGTGGATGGGCATGCGGGCTACATGACCCAGCCAACGCAGCCTTGCCTGCTGGAGGAGCTCACCGATGGGACCTTGCCCAGATCTTTCAAAGATTTGTGAGCTCCTCACACAATCCAGCCTGGTTAAACCCAGGATGGATCGTAGGCAGGCCAGCCTAAATGTTTCTAACCGGCGAAGATGTTCCATTAGGGGGGTCCACGTTTCGCAAGCGTAGAGAAGGGAGGGAATGACCGTGGCCGAGAAGACCTGAAGCTTAGTGCGGAGCGACAGACCGGGTAGCTTCCACACAGCGTTACGCAACCGATGAAAAGATATTGCCACTCGACTGATTCGGAGTGAGACCTCTGCTGTTAAACTGGAGCCGGTCATAAGCACAATGCCCAGGTATGGGAAACTCTCCACTCTATCCACAACTGCCCGATTGGGAGTTGTGGGGGTGGAGTGTCCGATGGTACCAAATACCCAGGCAGGTGCTTAGTTTTGGTGGGGCTGATGGTAAGGCCCCATCTCTTAGTGGCACGCTCCAGTCTCAGCAGCAGTGTCTCCAACTTCTCCTCTGAATGAGCAGCTATTACCAAATCATCGGCATAAATAACGTGGTTGAGCAATAGTGAGCCATCCCTTCACCGCACCAGGGCATCGATCAGCCTCCCATTATATCTGTACCAAATGGAAGGCTTCACGAACTACGTGGTCAAAATAGATGTTAAATAATGTGGGAGCCAGAGGACATCCCTGTCGCACCCCAAGGTGTACAGGGAATGGCTCCGACTCCCGGCCACGTAGTTTACCCGGGCCTGCTCACCATCATGAAGGTCCTTAATGATCGTGAGCAGAGGGTCAGGGACTCCAAAAGCACGAAGAACAACCGAGAGCCCAGGCCTACTGATGGTATCATAGGCCTTGACCAGGTCAATAAAGCAAAGATGTAAGTCTTGCTAAAATTCCCTACACCTCTGCTGTAGCAGACGGACCATAAATATGGCATCTGTGCAGGACCGCCCTTTCCTGAAACCACATTGGGGCTCCGCAAGCCTCTCCCCAGCGTGCCTGGCAAGGTGATGTTGAATAATCCTTGCCCAGGACCTTTCCTGGCACACTGAGGATTGAGATGCCCCTGTAGTTGTTAGTCTGTGCGGTCCCCCTTCTTAAAGAGGGGGACCACCAGGGCATCCTTACAATCCGTCCAGTGGTCCAGACACACATACACACACACACTCAGGCTGTCCTTCAATTCACTGCTAAAGCATCTCATCCAGCAGTGGACAGAAGAATGGCATTATTCATTTCATTTTACAAGTTAACTGTGATCCGTTGTTCTTCACGTATACGAATAATACAACACAAAACTTGAGCTGTAAACTGACCTTCAGATAGAGGTGGACTCCATTGGATTGGATGTCGGGATCGCGTAGGAGTGACAGGTCCAGAGTGAGACTCGAACCCAGGACAGGCACGGTGACTGTGACGGGAATCATCATCAGCAACATCAACCATGGAATCATCATCATCTTCAGCATTAACCATGAAATCATCAGCATCATCATCAGCAACATTAACCATGAAATCATTATCAGCAGTAACATTATCCATAAAATCATCATCATTATCAGCAACATTAACCATGAAATCATCATCATCAGCAGCAACATTAACCATGAAATCATCATCAGCAACATTTACCATGAAATCATCATCATCAGCAACATTAACCATGAAATCATCAGCAACATTAACCATGAAATCATCATCATCATCAGCAACATTAACCATGAAATCATCAGCAGCAGTAACATTAACCATACCATCATCAGCAGCAGCAACATTAACCATGAAATCATCAGCAGCAGCATTAACCATGAAATCATCATCATCAGCAGCATCATTAGCCGTGAAATCGTCATCGCCATCTCAATTAGAAATCATAATTCCATTTACGAAACATTACCCCTTAATTTCCAATCATTTTAGCCACTAATGCGGATAAAAGTGTATCACGATTTTTATTCTTCACGCATCGATTACTGCAATGCCTTGCAATGTGGAGCTTCCAGTCCAGTACGCGACCCTTGTCCAGTACTCTGTTTACTCCAGTCCGGTTCTCTGTCAGCACCTATCCGGTATTCTGTTGACTCAAATTTGGTACTATATTGACTCCAGTCCGGTTCTCTGTCAACTCCAGTCCGGTTCTCTGTCAACTCCAGTCCGGCTCTCTGTCAACTCCAGTCCGGTTCTCTGTCAACTCCAGTCCGGTACTCTGTCGACTCCAGTCCGGTTCTCTGTCAACTCCAGTCCGGCTCTCTGTCAACTCCAGTCCGGTTCTCTGTCAACTCCAGTCCGGTTCTCTGTGAACTCCAGTCTAGTTCTCTGTCAACTCCAGTCCGGCTCTCTGTCAACTCCAGTCTGGTTCTCTGTCAACTCCAGTCCGGTTCTCTGTCAATTCCAGTCTAGTTCTCTGTCAACTCCAGTCCGGTTCTCTGTCAACTCCAGTCTGGTTCTCTGTCAACTCCAGTCCGGCTCTCTGTCAGCTCCAGTCCGGTACTCCGGTTATTCCGGCCTGGTACTTTATTCTGGTCTGGCACTCTGTCGACTCCAGTCCGGTATCTATCGACTCCAGTCCGGTATCGATTCCGGTCCGTTACTCTGGTCACTCTGGTCACGTACTTTTGTTTGACTCCGGCCCGGTGCTCTTGTCAACTCCGGGTTCCGGTACAAACGCCCCGGACTTAAACACGGTTCCGCTACGGGGCCGAACCGAACAAAGAACGGGGCAGAGGAATCGATTTTGCCCGACATGCAACCGGGGAGCGCTAGCTCCGGCGACGATAACGGTGGGAAGGAGTCGTGTCCCCGAGCGGGGTGCGAATTGGCCACTTCTGCCGTCGGGCCCAGACCATCCGTGCCGAGCTTCACCTTCCAGCGTGCTTATCGCGGCGTTCACGTCGTTGTCAACGAACGCCTTGAGGTGCGGGCAGATCTGCGCACAGCACGCACAGGCACCGCAGCGTCACATTCGTCGCCTAACGCGCGCGGCGTTCTTTCGCCGGCCGATGTTACGATCCGCCGCCATTCATTCGTTTGGCCGCGTCGGGTGGTGGAGGGGTCCTGCCACGCAAAATTTGAGCCGGACCATGAAGTGGCCTCCCCGCCCCAAATATCGACGGCTAACGGCTGACCCGTGGACATCTTCGCCCCTGCTCGGAGACCGATGCCCGTTTCCAGACCAGGTTTGCCGAGGCCACCCGAGTCACCGAGTGCGGCGCAGGTGACATCAGCCACCGGGGGGGGGGGGGGGGTGCCCTCTCGAACGTGCCAAGATGGGCCGTGACACGCGGCGCTAGGAGGAAGCGTGCCGGTGGACAGGCGGCGCATCAAATCGGACACACCGACTCCACTCAACCTCGGCAGAGGCCATCGAACAATGGCGGCGGTCACCGCCATCGCGTGCCGCTTTCGGGCGCGCTTCTGCGGCCGTCTGGAACGCTTCTTCCTTTCGATGTTAGGAAGCCACTGGAGTTGTGCGCTTTTAAATCACACCCCATTGACAACTCATTTCTTTTGAACTGCTTTTTTGAGTGTTTAGTGTTGTTGTCGTCGGAGGGAAGGAGCTCGACTTTATTTGACCAGGTAAGGCCCGCTGAGCTGTGTGTAGCTCTTTTTGCAGAAGCGACCCTGGTCACAAATGATAGCTCAACGAAGTGGCTCGTGGGAATTTATAGCAGCCAAATATTCTAAATGCACGTTGATTCTAAATGTGGAGGGAAACACCAGAGGACCCGGAGAAAAATCCACACAACCACGGGGAGAAAGACACCGCAAACTCCAAATATACAGGCGTCAGGGTCGGGATCAAACCCACGACATCCTGTATACCGGGCGAAGTAGTTAACATCTCATAGCCACCGTGGCGCCCCAGGAATGACCGGGCACAGATGTCGGAGATAATGAGAGGGTGGTGATGATGAGAGGTTGGTGATGATGAGAGGTTGGTGGTGATGATGAGAGGTTGGTGGTGATGATGAGAGTGTGGTGATGATGAGAGGTTGGTGGTGGTGATGATGAGAGGGTGGTGATGACGAGAGGTTGGTGGTGGTGGTGGTGATGATGAGAGGGGAGGGAAGAGAGGGGGAAGACAGGAGGGAGGAGCACGGGGGGATAGGAAGGATTCAGAGTCGGCGGTGGCCACAGACAATTCACGTGATTTAAAGGAGGCCTGGGCTGATTTAGACAGATACATATTATTATTATCAAGCAAGAAAACTAAATGAACAGACAATACACGTGCAAGGTGCGCATGCGTGCGTGTGTCGGGGCATGCTGGTCTCGTAGGGTTACCTCTCCCTCCATCCTGCTGTTGATGAACATCTCGATGAAGTTGTTGACGAGGTTGTACAGCCAGCTGCGGAATGATCGCACGGAGAGAGGGGGAAACGCGCGATGGCAGCCGGTCACCCCCTCCACCACCACCACCACCGCAGGCGGTCGCGCGCTTCTTACAGAGCTTCGCGGTTCTAACCTGGCCGGCCGCCCCGGTCAACACTAGCGGCGTGAACCAATTAAACAGCCAACTCAACAGCCAATTCAACCGCGCGCTACCTGTTTCAACGGTGGATTTCTAAGCTCCCGTGACGTATTAAGCCACGAGCCTAAAGGGAGGGAACGGGAGTTGGAGACCACGTGGTGAAGCCTACAATGAGGGGAGAGGGGGGCGAAGAGGGTCAGGAGGCTGGGAACGGGCGGAAAGAGGGGGGCAGAAACCCCCTCAGCCGTGAACCAGCGGGGAGCGGGATCCACGATTGGCGGGAGGTCGGCGCATCAGCCCATCCGGCGCGTGTCCATGATGTTACTTGCGGGGTCTTCCTTGACCTCTACCTCAACCCTCCTCTATCGCGCCTTTCTCCCCTCGCCTCGTCGCCCGCTCTTACGGCTCAGTACAGTTTGTTGTCATAACGCAAATTGATGATTTTTATAACGGGGGAGGCGAATTTGGATTCAACGCGAGCAGGATAAAGCGGTCGCACGTCTGCCTTGGAGTCGCTTCGTCACGCGAGGCCTTGGGATGCTTCTAGATGCTGCCCACGCGCCTCACTCTATGTTCAGCCTGCGTAGGCACCTCACGTGTCCATGTTATTTATTATTTATTATAACGCGATTTAGTGTTCTTCAGGAACGCAACTGCTACCGCTTGATAAGAGAACAGGCTGTATGTACATTAGTTACCTCCCACCCCCCCCCCCAATATAAAGGGAGCCGCGGTGGCGAGGGGATGTTCACAATCTCGCCAGGTACACAGGAGGTCGTGGGTTCGATCTCAACCCTGACGCCTGCTGCTGCTGTATATTTGGAGTCTGCGTCTTTCTCTCCCTCTCCCCGTGGTCGCGTGGATTTTTCTCCGGGTCCTCCGGTTTTTCCCTCCACATTCAGAATCAACGTCAAGCGCTTAGAGTATTCGGCTACTGCTGTACATTTCCACTTGATAAGCCAGGTCAAAGCCAGGTCAAGGAGATAAATAGCTCAGTGGGCCTAAGCTGGTAAAATGAAAAATAAAATAGTTTCATTGCTTTTCGTTAAACCCCCCAAACAGCATAGGCTCTCGCGACGCGACTCTAAGTGAGCCAGCCGTCTGGGTCCAAATTTCTGTTCTAAGTGTTTTTGTTAACCCAATTGATTAGACTTTTGTTGTGCGACATCGCCCCACGACCGCGAAGCTACCGCAGGCTGGGCAGCCTTGCGCTACGAGAACGATAACTTTTACAGCGAATGTACTTAAATAATTATCATGATTATCGTTGTGTTTATCCCCCAATTGTGCCGTTAAACACGCACGCACGCTCGCTCCTGCTGCTGCTGCTCCTCGGGCATCTGCCGCTGCTGCTGCTGCTGTGTTGACGATATCACTGATGGGAGCTTAGTGCAGTCCAGGTGGCGATGGAGCCACGTAGACGTTACCCCACACACAGCCCCAAACCACGAGGCCACGTTCTTAAAAACGAAACACTTTTTTTTTTAATCCGACAGGTAAGGCGCACCGAGCTGCTGTACAGCTCTTGTTCAGAAGCGACCTGGCCACAAAAGGTGGCCCAACGAAGTGGCCTCATCACCTGGAAATGTCAAGCAGCCAAATACTCTGAGCGCGTGACGTGGATTCTAAACGTGGAGGGGAAGAGCGGAGGACGCAGAGACAAATCCACGCGACCACATCGAGAGAGAAACACAGGAAAAAAAAACTCCAAATACCCAGCAGCCGTCAGGGTCGCGATGGAACCCACGACCTCCTGCATACCGGGCGAGGGAGATAACATCTCTAGCCACCACGGCGCCCTTACCACTTGATGCCAGGCCGTGCCCATGGGTGTAGCGGTGGGGGTGGGGGGGGGGAGATGCCACCCTCACCTGCCGTTGCCGAAGAAGCGGATGTCCGTGTCGTCCAGGTGGACGCTGCAGGAGACGCTGTGCAGGGACGGCCTCCCGTCCGCACCGCGGGACACGGACACGGAGGTGGACAGCTCCATGCCCGACACGGTCAGCTCGAACGAGCCGCGGTCTGAGCTGCGGACAGTGGGCGCAGCTCAGCGTCACCAGGGCAGCAGCAACCAAGCAAAGGGGGCGCCGCGGTGGCTAGGAGATGTTGACTACCTCGCCTGGTATGCAGGAGGTCGTGGGTTCGATCCCGACCCTGATATCTGCTGCTGTATATTTGGAGTGTGAGTGTCTCTCTCGCTCTCTCTTTCCCTGTGGTGAGATGTTGACTACCTCGCCTGGTATGCAGGAGGTCGTGGGTTCGATCCCGACCCTGATGTCTGCTGCTGTATATTTGGAGTGTGAGTGTCTCTCTCTCTCTTTCCCTGTGGTGAGATGTTGACTACCTCGCCTGGTATGCAGGAGGTCGTGGGTTCGATCCCGACCCTGATGTCTGCTGCTGTATATTTGGAGTGTGAGTGTCTCTCTCTCTTTCCCTGTGGTGAGATGTTGACTACCTCGCCTGGTATGCAGGAGGTCGTGGGTTCGATCCCGACCCTGATGTCTGCTGCTGTATATTTGGAGTGTGAGTGTCTCGCTCTCTCTTTCCCTGTGGTGAGATGTCGACTACCTCGCCCGGTATGCAGGAGGTCGTGGGTTCGATCCCGACCCTGATGTTTGCTGCTGTATATTTGGAGTATGAGTCTCTCTCTCTCTCTTTCCCTGTGGTGAGATGTTGACTACCTCGCCTGGTGTGCAGGAGGTCGTGGATTCGATCCCGACCCTGATGTCTGCTTCTGTATATTTGGAGTATGAGTGTCTCTCTCTCTTTCCCTGTGGTGAGATGTCGACTACCTCGCCTGGTATGCAGGAGGTCGTGGGTTCGATCCCGACCCTGATATCTGCTACTGTATATTTGGAGTATGAGTCTCTCTCTTTTTCCCTGTGGTGAGATGTTGACTACCTCGCCTGGAATGCAGGAGGTCGTGGGTTCGATCCCGACCCTGATGTTTGCTGCTGTATATTTGGAGTATGAGTGTCTCTCTCTCTCTTTCCCTGTGGTGAGATGTTGACTACCTCGCCTGGTATGCAGGAGGTCGTGGGTTCGATCCCGACCCTGACGATGCCTGTTTGGAATACGTTTATATTTATGCGATCTAACCCACCGCCTCTATTATGGATAATATTGGTCGTGAAAGCCAACGTGTTAAGCTGTATATTTGGAGTTTGCGTGTCTCTCTCTCTCTCTCTCCCCCCGTGGTCGCGTGGATTTTTCTCCGGGTCCTCCGGTTTTCCCTTCACTTTGAGAACCAACGTCGTCACGCGTGTTTCAGTATTCGATTGCCGCTATAAATATTCACGTGATGATGACGACGATGACGCGTCACTTCGTTGAGCTGCCATTTGTGATGGCCAGGCCGCTTCTGCAAAAGAGCTATTTATCAGCCCAGTTGGGTCTCATCTGGTCAAATAAAAATAAGGTTCATTGTCACGTGCTAACTCGTACGATACCTGTCAGCAGGCCCCTGAGGCAGTTGAGCAGCATGGTGAGCGAACTGTGTTCATTTTTTTTATGCAGGAGACGAAGTCCTCTCTGCCTTCCCGCATCTGTCCTTCCACTTAAAAATGTCGACCGAGATCACGTTCCTGAGACCCGTTCGGCCTTCCACTTGTTCGTATCTCGAAACTCAACATTTAATTGCACGTAACGGTCGCTCGCCAACAATGCGTTACGCTTCAGCGAAAACGGGAGGCATTCATGAACTCTTCAGTAAGCAAAGCGTTGCACATTTGCATGTAATACCGTAATAAACACTGCGTAGTTAAATGAAACATAACGTAAATGAACGTGAAAATAAACAAATTAGATTCATTTTCACTCACCTTGAGTCAGCGTCTAGGATGCGGGGGTCTCGTTACGTCTCGCGGAGGATCGCCGAGCCCGTCGCTTCGTTCGGTTCGTGATGTGCGACCGAACGTTCGCGACTTGGGTGGTTAAACAGAACCTCACGGTGGTTCGTTCCTTAAGTGCGGATGTTCGTAAGTCGGGATACGTATCTCGGGGACCGTCCGTAAACGGCGAGTCCTCACTTAACGCGTGGCGGTGTTCACATTAGAACGAACGCGTTAACGTGGTGATACACTAACTGTGGTGATACACTAACTGTGGTGATACACTAACTGTGGTGATACACTGTGGTGATACACTGTGGTGATACACTAACTGTGGTGATACACTGTGGTGATACACTAGCTGTGGTGATACACTGTGGTGATACACTGTGGTTAAACACTAACTGTGGTGATACACTGCGGTGATACACTGTGGTGATACACTGTGGTGATACACTGTGGTGATACACTAGCTGTGGTTAAACACTAACTGTGGTGATACACTGCGGTGATACACTGTGGTGATACACTGTGGTGATACACTGTGGTGATACACTAACTGTGGTGATACACTATGGTGATACACCAGCTGTGGTGATACAATAGCTGTGGTGATACACTAACTGTGGTGTTACACTAACTGTGGTGATACACTAACTGTGGTGATACACTAACTGTGGTGATACACTAACTGTGGTGATACAGTGTGGTGATACACTAACTGTGGTGATACACTAATTGTGGTGATACACTAGCTGTGGTGATACATAAACTGTGGTGATACACTAACTGTGGTGATACACTAACTGTGGTGATACACTGTGGTGATACACTAACTGTGGTGATACACTAGCTGTGGTGATACACTAGCTGTGGTGATACACTAACTGTGGTGATACACTAACTGTGGTGATACACTAACTGTGGTGATACACTAACTGTGGTGATACACTAGCTGTGGTGATACACTAGCTGTGGTGATACACTAGCTGTGGTGATACACTGTGGTGATACACTATGGTGATACACCAGCTGTGGTGATACACTGTGGTGATACACTAGCTGTGGTTAAACACTAACTGTGGTGATACACTGCGGTGATACACTGTGGTGATACACTGTGGTGATACACTAGCTGTGGTGATACACTAGCTGTGGTGATACACTAACTGTGGTGATACACTAACTGTGGTGATACACTGTGGTGATACACTAACTGTGGTGATACACTGTGGTGATACACTAGCTGTGGTGATACACTGTGGTGATACACTGTGGTGATACACTAGCTGTGGTGATACACTGTGGTGATACACTAACTGTGGTGATACACTAACTGTGGTGATACACTGTGGTGATACACTAACTGTGGTGATACACTGTGGTGATACACTAGCTGTGGTGATACACTAACTGTGGTGATACACTAACTGTGGTGATACACTAGCTGTGGTGACACACTAACTGTGGTGATACACTAACTGTGGTGATACACTAGCTGTGGTGATACACTAACTGTGGTGATACACTAACTGTGGTGATACACTAACTGTGGTGATACACTAGCTGTGGTGATACACTGTGGTGATACACTAGCTGTGGTGATACACTAGCTGTGGTGATACACTGTGGTGATACACTAACTGTGGTGATACACTAACTGTGGTGATACACTGTGGTGATACACTAACTGTGGTGATACACTAACTGTGGTGATACACTAGCTGTGGTGATACACTGTGGTGATACACTGTGGTGATACACTGTGGTGATACACTGTGGTGATACACTGTGGTGATACACTAGCTGTGGTGATACACTAGCTGTGGTGATACACTAACTGTTGTGATACACTGTGGTGATACACTGTGGTGATACACTGTGGTGATACACTAACTGTGGTGATACACTAACTGTGGTGATACACTAACTGTGGTGATACACTAACTGTGGTGATACACTAACTGTGGTGATACACTAGCTGTGGTGATACACTGTGGTGATACACTGTGGTGATACACTAGCTGTGGTGATACACTAACTGTGGTGATACACTGTGGTGATACACTAACTGTGGTGATACACTAATTGTGGTGATACACTAGCTGTGGTGATACACTAACTGTGGTGATACACTAATTGTGGTGATACACTAGCTGTGGTGATACACTAACTGTGGTGATACACTAATTGTGGTGATACACTAGCTGTGGTGATACACTAACTGTGGTGATACACTAACTGTGGTGATACACTAACTGTGGTGATACACTGTGGTGATACACTAACTGTGGTGATACACTAACTGTGGTGATACACTGCGGTGATACACTAGCTGTGGTGATACACTAGCTGTGGTGATACACTGTGGTGATACACTATGGTGATACACTAACTGTGGTGATACACTAACTGTGGTGATACAATAGCTGTGGTGATACACTAGCTGTGGTGATACACTGTGGTGATACACTAACTGTGGTGATACACTAACTGTGGTGATACACTAACTGTGGTGATACACTAACTGTGGTGGCACACTAACTGTGGTGATACACTAACTGTGGTGATACACTAACTGTGGTGATACACTAACTGTGGTGATACACTAACTGTGGTGATACACTAGCTGTGGTGATACACTAACTGTGGTGATACACTAACTGTGGTGATACAATAACTGTGGTGACACACTAACTGTGGTGATACACTAACTGTGGTGATACACTAACTGTGGTGACACACTAACTGTGGTGATACACTGTGGTGATACACTAGCTGTGGTGATACACTAGCTGTGGTGATACACTGTGGTGATACACTAGCTGTGGTGATACACTAGCTGTGGTGATACACTGTGGTGATACACTGTGGTGATACACTAACTGTGGTGATACACTGTGGTGATACACTGTGGTGATACACTGTGGTGATACACTAACTGTGGTGATACACTAACTGTGGTGATACACTGTGGTGATACACTAGCTGTGGTGATACACTAACTGTGGTGATACACTGTGGTGATACACTAACTGTGGTGATACACTAACTGTGGTGATACACTAGCTGTGGTGATACACTAGCTATGGTGATACACTAACTGTTGTGATACACTGTTGTGATACACTGTGGTGATACACTGTGGTGATACACTAGCTGTGGTGATACACTAGCTGTGGTGATACACTGTGGTGATACACTGTGGTGATACACTGTGGTGATACACTGTGGTGATACACTAGCTGTGGTGATACACTAACTGTGGTGATACACTAACTGTGGTGATACACTGTGGTGATACACTAGCTGTGGTGATACACTAGCTGTGGTGATACACTAACTGTTGTGATACACTGTGGTGATACACTAACTGTGGTGATACACTGTGGTGATACACTAACTGTGGTGATACACTAACTGTGGTGATACACTGTGGTGATACACTAGCTGTGGTGATACACTAACTGTGGTGATACACTGTGGTGATACACTAACTGTGGTGATACACTAACTATGGTGATACACTGTGGTGATACACTAGCTGTGGTGATACACTAACTGTGGTGATACACTAGCTGTGGTGATACACTAACTGTGGTGATACACTAACTGTGGTGATACACTAGCTGTGGTGATACACTAACTGTGGTGATACACTAACTGTGGTGATACACTGTGGTGATACACTAGCTGTGGTGATACACTAGCTGTGGTGATACACTGTGGTGATACACTATGGTGATACACTGTGGTGATACACTAACTGTGGTGATACACTAGCTGTGGTGATACACTAGCTGTGGTGATACACTGTGGTGATACACTAACTGTGGTGATACACTAACTGTGGTGATACACTAACTGTGGTGGCACACTAACTGTGGTGATACACTAACTGTGGTGATACACTGTGGTGATACACTAACTGTGGTGATACACTAACTGTGGTGATACACTAACTGTGGTGATACAATAACTGTGGTGACACACTAACTGTGGTGATACACTAACTGTGGTGATACACTGTGGTGATACACTAACTGTGGTGATACACTAACTGTGGTGACACACTAGCTGTGGTGATACACTGTGGTGATACACTAGCTGTGGTGATACACTGTGGTGATACACTGTGGTGATACACTAACTGTGGTGATACACTGTGGTGATACACTGTGGTGATACACTAACTGTGGTGATACACTAACTGTGGTGATACACTGTGGTGATACACTAGCTGTGGTGATACACTAGCTATGGTGATACACTAACTGTTGTGATACACTGTTGTGATACACTGTGGTGATACACTGTGGTGATACACTAGCTGTGGTGATACACTAGCTGTGGTGATACACTAGCTGTGGTGATACACTGTGGTGATACACTAGCTGTGGTGATACACTAGCTGTGGTGATACACTAACTGTTGTGATACACTGTGGTGATACACTAACTGTGGTGATACACTGTGGTGATACACTAACTGTGGTGATACACTAACTGTGGTGATACACTGTGGTGATACACTAGCTGTGGTGATACACTAACTGTGGTGATACACTGTGGTGATACACTAACTGTGGTGATACACTAACTATGGTGATACACTGTGGTGATACACTAGCTGTGGTGATACACTAACTGTGGTGATACACTAGCTGTGGTGATACACTAACTGTGGTGATACACTAACTGTGGTGATACACTAGCTGTGGTGATACACTGTGGTGATACACTGTGGTGATACACTAGCTGTGGTGATACACTAGCTGTGGTGATACACTAACTGTGGTGATACACTGTGGTGATACACTAGCTGTGGTGATACACTAGCTGTGGTGATACACTGTGGTGATACACTATGGTGATACACTGTGGTGATACACTAACTGTGGTGATACACTAGCTGTGGTGATACACTAGCTGTGGTGATACACTAGCTGTGGTGATACACTAACTGTGGTGGCACACTAGCTGTGGTGATACACTAGCTGTGGTGATACACTGTGGTGATACACTGTGGTGATACACTGTGGTGATACACTGTGGTGATACACTGTGGTGATACACTAGCTGTGGTGATACACTAACTGTGGTGATACACTGTGGTGATACACTAGCTGTGGTGATACACTAGCTGTGGTGATACACTAACTGTTGTGATACACTGTGGTGATACACTAACTGTGGTGATACACTAACTGTGGTGATACACTGTGGTGATACACTAGCTGTGGTGATACACTAGCTGTGGTGATACACTAACTGTTGTGATACACTGTGGTGATACACTAACTGTGGTGATACACTGTGGTGATACACTAACTGTGGTGATACACTAACTGTGGTGATACACTGTGGTGATACACTAGCTGTGGTGATACACTAACTGTGGTGATACACTAACTGTGGTGATACACTGTGGTGATACACTAACTGTGGTGATACACTAGCTGTGGTGATACACTAACTGTGGTGATACACTGTGGTGATACACTAACTGTGGTGATACACTAACTATGGTGATACACTGTGGTGATACACTAACTGTGGTGATACACTAACTGTGGTGATACACTAGCTGTGGTGATACTCTAACTGTGGTGATACACTGTGGTGATACACTAACTGTGGTGATACACTGTGGTGATACACTAGCTGTGGTGATACACTGTGGTGATACACTAACTGTGGTGATACACTAACTGTGGTGATACACTAACTGTGGTGATACACTAGCTGTGGTGATACACTAACTGTGGTAATACACTAGCTGTGGTGATACACTGTGGTGATACACTAACTGTGGTGATACATTAACTGTGGTGATACACTGTGGTGATACACTAGCTGTGGTGATACACTAACTGTGGTGATACACTAACTGTGGTGATACACTAGCTGTGGTGATACACTAACTGTGGTGATACACTGTGGTGATACACTAGCTGTGGTGATACACTAACTGTGGTGATACACTAACTGTGGTGATACACTAACTGTGGTGATACATTAACTGTGGTGATACACTGTGGTGATACACTAGCTGTGGTGATACACTAACTGTGGTGATACACTAACTGTGGTGATACACTAGCTGTGGTGACACACTAGCTGTGGTGATACAGTAACTGTGGTGATACACTGTGGTGATACACTGTGGTGATACACTAACTGTGGTGATACACTAACTGTGGTGATACACTGTGGTGATACACTAACTGTGGTGATACACTAACTGTGGTGATACACTGTGGGGATACACTGTGGTGATACACTAGCTGTGGTGATACACTAACTATGGTGATACACTAGCTGTGGTGATACACTAACTGTGGTGATACACTAGCTGTGGTGATACACTAACTGTGGTGATACACTAACTGTGGTGATACACTGTGGGGATACACTGTGGTGATACACTAGCTGTGGTGATACACTAGCTGTGGTGATACACTGTGGTGATACACTAGCTGTGGTTAAACACTAACTGTGGTGATACACTGCGGTGATACACTGTGGTGATACACTGTGGTGATACACTAGCTGTGGTGATACACTAGCTGTGGTGATACACTGTGGTGATACACTAACTGTGGTGATACACTAACTGTGGTGATACACTAGCTGTGGTGATACACTAACTGTGGTGATAAACTAACTGTGGTGATACAATAACTGTGGTGATACACTGTGGTGATACACTAGCTGTGGTGATACACTAACTGTGGTGATACACTAACTGTGGTGATACACTAACTGTGGTGATACACTAACTGTGGTGATACACTGTGGTGATACACTAACTGTGGTGATACACTAACTGTGGTGATACACTAGCTGTGGTGATACACTAACTGTGGGGATAAACTAACTGTGGTGATACACTAGCTGTGGTGATACAATAACTGTGGTGACACACTAACTGTGGTGATACACTAACTGTGGTGATACACTGTGGTGATACACTAACTGTGGTGATACACTAACTGTGGTGACACACTAGCTGTGGTGATACACTAACTGTGGTGATACACTAGCTGTGGTGATACACTAGCTGTGGTGATACACTGTGGTGATACACTGTGGTGATACACTAACTGTGGTGATACACTGTGGTGATACACTGTGGTGATACACTAACTGTGGTGATACACTAACTGTGGTGATACACTGTGGTAATACACTAGCTGTGGTGATACACTAGCTGTGGTGATACACTAGCTGTGGTGATACACTGTGGTGATACACTGTGGTGATACACTGTGGTGATACACTGTGGTGATACACTGTGGTGATACACTAACTGTGGTGATACACTAACTGTGGTGATACACTAACTGTGGTGATACACTAACTGTGGTGATACACTGTGGTGATACACTAGCTGTGGTGATACACTAGCTATGGTGATACACTGTGGTGATACACTAACTGTGGTGATACACTAACTGTGGTGATACACTGTGGTGATACACTGTGGTGATACACTAGCTGTTGTGATACACTGTGGTGATACACTAACTGTGGTGATACACTAACTGTGGTGATACACTAACTGTGGTGATACACTAACTGTTGTGATACACTGTGGTGATACACTAGCTGTGGTGATACACTAGCTGTAGTGATACACTGTGGTGATACACTGTGGTGATACACTAACTGTGGTGAAACACTAACTGTGGTGATACACTGTGGTGATACACTGTGGTGATACACTAGCTGTGGTGATACACTAGCTGTGGTGATACACTGTGGTGATACACTGTGGTGATACACTAACTGTGGTGATACACTAACTGTGGTGATACACTGTGGTGATACACTGTGGTGATACACTAGCTGTGGTGATACACTGTGGTGATACACTAGCTGTGGTGATACACTAGCTGTGGTGATACACTAACTGTTGTGATACACTAGCTGTGGTGATACACTAACTGTGGTGATACACTGTGGTGATACACTAGCTGTGGTGATACACTGTGGTGATACACTAACTGTGGTGATACACTGTGGTGATACACTAACTGTGGTGATACACTAACTGTGGTGATACACTGTGGTGATACACTAACTGTGGTGATACACTGTGGTGATACACTAACTGTGGTGATACACTAGCTGTGGTGATACACTGTGGTGATACACTAACTGTGGTGATACACTAACTGTGGTGATACACTAGCTGTGGTGATACACTGTGGTGATACACTAGCTGTGGTGATACACTAGCTGTGGTGATACACTAACTGTGGTGATGCACTGTGGTGATACACTAGCTGTGGTGATACACTAGCTGTGGTGATACACTGTGGTGATACACTAACTGTGGTGATACACTGTGGTGAAACACTAACTGTGGTGATACACTGTGGTGATACACTAACTGTGGTGATACATTAACTGTGGTGATACACTGTGGTGATACACTAGCTGTTGTGATACACTAACTGTGGTGATACACTAGCTGTGGTGATACACTAACTGTGGTGATACACTAGCTGTGGTGATACACTGTGGTGATACACTAACTGTGGTGATACACTAGCTGTGGTGATACATTAACTGTGGTGATACACTGTGGTGATACACTAGCTGTGGTGATACACTAACTGTGGTGATACACTAACTGTGGTGATACACTGTGGTGATACACTGTGGTGATACACTAACTGTGGTGATACACTAACTGTGGTGATACACTGTGGGGATACACTGTGGTGATACACTAGCTGTGGTGATACACTAACTGTGGTGATACACTGTGGGGATACACTGTGGTGATACACTAGCTGTGGTGATACACTAGCTGTGGTGATACACTAGCTGTGGTGATACACTAACTGTTGTGATACACTAGCTGTGGTGATACACTAGCTTTGGTGATACACTAACTGTGGTGATACACTGTGGTGATACACTAACTGTGGTGATACACTAACTGTGGTGATACACTAGCTGTGGTGATACACTAGCTATGGTGATACACTAACTGTTGTGATACACTGTGGTGATACACTAGCTGTGGTGATACACTAGCTGTGGTGATACACTAGCTGTGGTGATACACTAGCTGTAGTGATACACTGTGGTGATACACTGTGGTGATACACTAACTGTGGTGATACACTAACTGTGGTGATACACTGTGGTGATACACTGTGGTGATACACTAGCTGTGGTGATACACTAACTGTGGTGATACACTAACTGTGGTGATACACTGTGGTGATACACTGTGGTGATACACTAGCTGTGGTGATACACTAGCTGTGGTGATACACTAACTGTTGTGATACACTGTGGTGATACACTAACTGTGGTGATACACTGTGGTGATACACT
The DNA here is from genome assembly GCF_048934315.1 of Petromyzon marinus. Classification (NCBI taxonomy): domain Eukaryota; kingdom Metazoa; phylum Chordata; class Hyperoartia; order Petromyzontiformes; family Petromyzontidae; genus Petromyzon; species Petromyzon marinus. Next base: position 1,780,031 of record NC_133717.1, on the reverse strand, counting down.
AACTGTGGTGATACACTAGCTGCGGTGATACACTGTGGTGATACACTGTGGTGATACACTAGCTGTGGTGATACACTAACTGTGGTGATACACTGTGGTGATACACTAGCTGTGGTGATACACTAACTGTGGTGATACACTAACTGTGGTGATACACTGTGGTGATACACTAGCTGTGGTGATACTCTAACTGTGGTGATACACTGTGGTGATACACTAACTGTGGTGATACACTGTGGTGATACACTAGCTGTGGTGGTACACTGTGGTGATACACTAACTGTGGTGATACACTAACTGTGGTGATACACTAGCTGTGGTGATACACTAGCTGTGGTGATACACTGTGGTGATACACTAACTGTGGTGATACACTGTGGTGAAACACTAACTGTGGTGATACACTGTGGTGATACACTAACTGTGGTGATACATTAACTGTGGTGATACACTGTGGTGATACACTAGCTGTGGTGATACACTAACTGTGGTGATACACTAGCTGTGGTGATACACTAGCTGTGGTGACACACTAGCTGTGGTGATACAGTAACTGTGGTGGTACACTGTGGTGATACACTGTGGTGATACACTAACTGTGGTGATACACTAACTGTGGTGATACACTAACTGTGGTGATACACTAACTGTGGTGATACACTAACTGTGGTGATACACTATCTGTGGTGACACACTAACTGTGGTGATACACTAACTGTGGTGATACACTGTGGTGATACACTAGCTGTTGTGATACACTAACTGTGGTGATACACTAACTGTGGTGACAAACTAACTGTGGTGACACACTAACTGTGGTGATACACTAACTGTGGTGATACACTAACTGTGGTGATACACTAACTGTGGTGATACACTAACTGTGGTGAAACACTAACTGTGGTGATACACTAACTGTGGTGATACACTAGCTGTGGTGATACACTAACTGTGTTGATACACTGTGGTGATACACTAACTGTGGTGATACACTAACTGTGGTGATACACTAGCTGTGGTGATACACTAACTGTGGTGATACACTAACTGCGGTGATACACTGTGGTGATACACTAACTGTGGTGATACACTAGCTGTGGTGATACACTGTGGTGATACACTAACTGTGGTGATACACTAACTGTGGTGGTACACTGTGGTGATACACTAACTGTGGTGATACACTGTGGTGATACACTAACTGTGGTGATACACTGTGGTGATACACTACCTGTGGTGATACACTGTGGTGATACACTAACTGTGGTGATACACTAACTGTGGTGATACACTGTGGTGATACACTAACTGTGGTGATACACTAACTGTGGTGACACACTAACTGTGGTGATACACTAACTGTGGTGATACACTAACTGTGGTGATACACTGTGGTGACACACTAACTGTGGTGACACACTAACTGTGGTGATACACTGTGGTGATACACTGTGGTGATACACTAACTGTGGTGATACACTAACTGTGGTGATACACTAGCTGTGGTGATACACTAACTGTGTTGATACACTGTGGTGACACACTAACTGTGGTGACACACTAACTGTGGTGATACACTGTGGTGATACACTGTGGTGATACACTAACTGTGGTGATACACTAACTGTGGTGATACACTAGCTGTGGTGATACACTAACTGTGTTGATACACTGTGATGATACACTAACTGTGGTGATACACTAACTGTGGTGATACACTGTGGTGATACACTAACTGTGGTGATACACTAACTGTGGTGATACACTGTGGTGATACACTAACTGTGGTGATACACTAGCTGTGGTGATACACTGTGGTGATACACTAACTGTGGTGATACACTAACTGTGGTGATACACTGTGGTGATACACTAACTGTGGTGATACACTGTGGTGATACACTAACTGTGGTGATACACTATGGTGATACACTAACTGTGGTGATACACTGTGGTGATACACGGTGGTGATACACTGTGGTGATACACTAACTGTGGTGATACACTGTGGTGATACACTAACTGTGGTGATACACTGTGGTGATACACTAACTGTGGTGATACACTGTGGTGATACACTAACTGTGGTGATACACTGTGGTGATACACTGTGGTGATACACTGTGGTGATACACTAACTGTGGTGATACACTGTGGTGATACACTAACTGTGGTGATACACTAACTGTGGTGATACACTAGCTGTGGTGATACACTAGCTGTGGTTACACACTAACTGTGGTGATACACTAACTGTGGTGATACACTAACTGTGGTGATACACTAACTGTGGTGACACACTAACTGTGGTGATACACTAACTGTGGTGATACACTAACTGTGGTGATACACTGTGGTGACACACTAACTGTGGTGACACACTAACTGTGGTGATACACTGTGGTGATACACTGTGGTGATACACTAAATGTGGTGATACACTAACTGTGGTGATACACTAGCTGTGGTGATACACTAACTGTGTTGATACACTGTGGTGATACACTAACTGTGGTGATACACTAACTGTGGTGATACACTAGCTGTGGTGATACACTAACTGTGTTGATACACTGTGATGATACACTAACTGTGGTGATACACTAACTGTGGTGATACACTGTGGTGATACACTAACTGTGGTGATACACTAACTGTGGTGATACACTAACTGTGGTGATACACTGTAGTGATACACTAACTGTGGTGATACACTTTGGTGATACACTAACTGTGGTGATACACTATGGTGATACACTAACTGTGGTGATACACTGTGGTGATACACGGTGGTGATACACTGTGGTGATACACTAACTGTGGTGATACACTGTGGTGATACACTAACTGTGGTGATACACTGTGGTGATACACTAACTGTGGTGATACACTGTGGTGATACACTAACTGTGGTGATACACTGTGGTGATACACTGTGGTGATACACTAACTGTGGTGATACACTGTGGTGATACACTAACTGTGGTGATACACTAACTGTGGTGATACACTAGCTGTGGTGATACACTAGCTGTGGTGATACACTGTGGTGATACACTGTGGTGATACACTAACTGTGGTGATACACTAACTGTGGTGATACACTGTGGTGATACACTGTGGTGATACACTAGCTGTGGTGATACACTAACTGTGGTGATACACTAACTGTGGTGATACACTGTGGTGATACACTAGCTGTGGTGATACACTAGCTGTGGTGATACACTAACTGTTGTGATACACTGTGGTGATACACTAACTGTGGTGATACACTGTGGTAATACACTAACTGTGGTGATACACTAACTGTGGTGATACACTGTGGTGATACACTAGCTGTGGTGATACACTAACTGTGGTGATACACTGTGGTGATACACTAACTGTGGTGATACACTAACTATGGTGATACACTGTGGTGATACACTAGCTGTGGTGATACACTAACTGTGGTGATACACTAGCTGTGGTGATACACTAACTGTGGTGATACACTGTGGTGATACACTAACTGTGGTGATACACTAACTGTGGTGATACACTAACTGTGGTGATACACTAACTGTGGTGATACACTAGCTGTGGTGATACTCTAACTGTGGTGATACACTGTGGTGATACACTAACTGTGGTGATACACTGTGGTGATACACTAGCTGTGGTGATACACTGTGGTGATACACTAACTGTGGTGATACACTAACTGTGGTGATACACTAACTGTGGTGATACACTAACTGTGGTAATACACTAGCTGTGGTGATACACTAACTGTGGTGATACACTGTGGTGATACACTGTGGTGATACACTAGCTGTGGTGATACACTAGCTGTGGTGATACACTGTGGTGATACACTAACTGTGGTGATACACTGTGGTGAAACACTAACTGTGGTGATACACTGTGGTGATACACTAACTGTGGTGATACATTAACTGTGGTGATACACTGTGGTGATACACTAGCTGTGGTGATACACTAACTGTGGTGATACACTAGCTGTGGTGATACACTAGCTGTGGTGATACACTGTGGTGATACACTAACTGTGGTGATACACTGTGGTGATACACTAACTGTGGTGATACACTGTGGTGATACACTACCTGTGGTGATACACTGTGGTGATACACTAACTGTGGTGATACACTGTGGTGATACACTACCTGTGGTGATACACTGTGGTGATACACTAACTGTGGTGATACACTAACTGTGGTGATACACTGTGGTGATACACTAGCTGTGGTGATACACTAACTGTGGTGATACACTAACTGTGGTGACACACTAACTGTGGTGATACACTAGCTGTGGTGATACACTAACTGTGGTGATACACTAGCTGTGGTGATACACTGTGGTGATACACTAACTGTGGTGATACACTAACTGTGGTGACACACTAACTGTGGTGATACACTAACTGTGGTGATACACTAACTGTGGTGATACACTGTGGTGACACACTAACTGTGGTGACACACTAACTGTGGTGATACACTGTGGTGATACACTGTGGTGATACACTAACTGTGGTGATACACTAACTGTGGTGATACACTAACTGTGGTGATACACTGTGGTGATACACTAGCTGTGGTGATACACTAACTGTGGTGATACACTAACTGTGGTGACACACTAACTGTGGTGATACACTAGCTGTGGTGATACACTAACTGTGGTGATACACTAGCTGTGGTGATACACTAACTGTGGTGATACACTGTGGTGATACACTAACTGTGGTGATACACTAACTGTGGTGACACACTAACTGTGGTGATACACTAACTGTGGTGATACACTAACTGTGGTGATACACTGTGGTGACACACTAACTGTGGTGACACACTAACTGTGGTGATACACTGTGGTGATACACTGTGGTGATACACTAACTGTGGTGATACACTAACTGTGGTGATACACTAACTGTGGTGATACACTAACTGTGTTGATACACTGTGGTGATACACTAACTGTGGTGATACACTAACTGTGGTGATACACTAGCTGTGGTGATACACTAACTGTGTTGATACACTGTGATGATACACTAACTGTGGTGATACACTAACTGTGGTGATACACTGTGGTGATACACTAACTGTGGTGATACACTAACTGTGGTGATACACTGTGGTGATACACTAACTGTGGTGATACACTAGCTGTGGTGATACACTGTGGTGATACACTAACTGTGGTGATACACTAACTGTGGTGATACACTGTGGTGATACACTAACTGTGGTGATACACTGTGGTGATACACTAACTGTGGTGATACACTATGGTGATACACTAACTGTGGTGATACACTGTGGTGATACACGGTGGTGATACACTGTGGTGATACACTAACTGTGGTGATACACTGTGGTGATACACTAACTGTGGTGATACACTGTGGTGATACACTAACTGTGGTGATACACTAGCTGTGGTGATACACTAGCTGTGGTTACACACTAACTGTGGTGATACACTAACTGTGGTGATACACTAACTGTGGTTACACACTAACTGTGGTGATACACTAACTGTGGTGATACACTAGCTGTGGTTACACACTAACTGTGGTGATACACTAACTGTGGTGATACACTAGCTGTGGTTACACACTAACTGTGGTGATACACTAACTGTGGTGATACACTAGCTGTGGTTACACACTAACTGTGGTGATACACTAACTGTGGTGATACACTAGCTGTGGTTACACACTAACTGTGGTGATACACTAACTGTGGTGATACACTAACTGTGGTTACACACTAACTGTGGTGATACACTAACTGTGGTGATACACTAGCTGTGGTGATACACTAGCTGTGGTGATACACTAACTGTGGTGATACACTAACTGTGGTGATACACTAGCTGTGGTGATACACTGTGGTGATACACTAACTGTGGTGATACACTGCCTGTGGTGATACACTAACTGTGGTGATACACTAACTGTGGTGATACACTAACTGTGGTGTTACACTAGCTGTGGTGATACACTAGCTGTGGTGATACACTAACTGTGGTGATACACTAACTGTGGTGATACACTAACTGTGGTGATACACTAGCTGTGGTGATACACTGTGGTGATACACTAACTGTGGTGATACACTGTGGTGATACACGGTGGTGATACACTGTGGTGATACACTAACTGTGGTGATACACTGTGGTGATACACTAACTGTGGTGATACACTAACTGTGGTGATACATTAACTGTGGTGATACACTGTGGTGATACACTAGCTGTGGTGATACACTAACTGTGGTGATACACTAACTGTGGTGATACACTAGCTGTGGTGACACACTAGCTGTGGTGATACAGTAACTGTGGTGATACACTGTGGTGATACACTGTGGTGATACACTAACTGTGGTGATACACTAGCTGTGGTGATACACTAACTGTGGTGATACACTAGCTGTGGTGATACACTAACTGTGGTGATACACTGTGGGGATACACTAACTGTGGTGATACACTAGCTGTGGTGATACACTAGCTGTGGTGATACACTGTGGTGATACACTAGCTGTGGTTAAACACTAACTGTGGTGATACACTGCGGTGATACACTGTGGTGATACACTGTGGTGATACACTAGCTGTGGTGATACACTAGCTGTGGTGATACACTAACTGTGGTGATACACTGTGGTGATACACTAGCTGTGGTGATACACTGTGGTGATACAATAGCTGTGGTGATACACTGTGGTGATACACTAACTGTGGTGATACACTAGCTGTGGTGATACACTAGCTGTGGTGATACACTGTGGTGATACACTAACTGTGGTGATACACTAGCTGTGGTGATACACTGTGGTGATACACTAGCTGTGGTGATACACTAGCTGTGGTGATACACTGTGGTGATACACTAACTGTGGTGATACACTAGCTGTGGTGATACACTGTGGTGATACACTAACTGTGGTGATACACTAACTGTGGTGATACACTAACTGTGGTGGCACACTAACTGTGGTGATACACTAACTGTGGTGATACACTGTGGTGATACACTAACTGTGGTGATACACTAACTGTGGTGATACACTAGCTGTGGTGATACACTAACTGTGGTGATACACTAACTGTGGTGATACAATAACTGTGGTGACACACTAACTGTGGTGATACACTAACTGTGGTGATACACTAACTGTGGTGACACACTGTGGTGATACACTAGCTGTGGTGATACACTGTGGTGATACACTAGCTGTGGTGATATACTAGCTGTGGTGATACACTAACTGTGGTGATACACTAGCTGTGGTGATACACTAGCTGTGGTGATACACTGTGGTGATACACTGTGGTGATACACTAACTGTGGTGATACACTGTGGTGATACACTGTGGTGATACACTGTGGTGATACACTAACTGTGGTGATACACTAACTGTGGTGATACACTGTGGTGATACACTAGCTGTGGTGATACACTAGCTGTGGTGATACACTAGCTGTTGTGATACACTGTGGTGATACACTGTGGTGATACACTGTGGTGATACACTAACTGTGGTGATACACTAACTGTGGTGATACACTAACTGTGGTGATACACTAACTGTGGTGATACACTAACTGTGGTGATACACTGTGGTGATACACTAGCTGTGGTGATACACTAGCTATGGTGATACACTAACTGTTGTGATACACTAACTGTGGTGATACACTAGCTGTGGTGATACACTAGCTGTGGTGATACACTAACTGTTGTGATACACTGTGGTGATACACTAACTGTGGTGATACACTGTGGTGATACACTAACTGTGGTGATACACTAGCTGCGGTGATACACTGTGGTGATACACTGTGGTGATACACTAGCTGTGGTGATACACTAACTGTGGTGATACACTGTGGTGATACACTAGCTGTGGTGATACACTAACTGTGGTGATACACTAACTGTGGTGATACACTGTGGTGATACACTAGCTGTGGTGATACTCTAACTGTGGTGATACACTGTGGTGATACACTAGCTGTGGTGGTACACTGTGGTGATACACTAACTGTGGTGATACACTAACTGTGGTAATACACTAGCTGTGGTGATACACTGTGGTGATACACTAACTGTGGTGATACACTAGCTGTGGTGATACACTAGCTGTGGTGATACACTGTGGTGATACACTAACTGTGGTGATACACTAACTGTGGTGATACACTAGCTGTGGTGATACACTGTGGTGATACACTAACTGTGGTGATACACTGTGGTGAAACACTAACTGTGGTGATACACTGTGGTGATACACTAACTGTGGTGATACATTAACTGTGGTGATACACTGTGGTGATACACTAGCTGTGGTGATACACTAACTGTGGTGATACACTAGCTGTGGTGATACACTAACTGTGGTAATACACTAGCTGTGGTGATACACTAACTGTGGTGATACACTGTGGTGATACACTAGCTGTGGTGATACACTGTGGTGATACACTAACTGTGGTGATACACTAACTGTGGTGATACATTAACTGTGGTGATACACTGTGGTGATACACTAGCTGTGGTGATACACTAACTGTGGTGATACACTGTGGTGATACACTGTGGTGATACACTAGCTGTGGTGACACACTAGCTGTGGTGATACAGTAACTGTGGTGATACACTGTGGTGATACACTGTGGTGATACACTAACTGTGGTGATACACTAACTGTGGTGATACACTGTGGTGATACACTAACTGTGGTGATACACTAACTGTGGTGATACACTAACTGTGGTGATACACTAACTGTGGTGATACACTATCTGTGGTGACACACTAACTGTGGTGATACACTAACTGTGGTGATACACTAACTGTGGTGACAAACTAACTGTGGTGACACACTAACTGTGGTGATACACTAACTGTGGTGATACACTAACTGTGGTGATACACTAACTGTGGTGATACACTAACTGTGGTGATACACTAACTGTGGTGATACACTAACTGTGGTGATACACTAGCTGTGGTGATACACTAACTGTGTTGATACACTGTGGTGATACAATAACTGTGGTGATACACTAACTGTGGTGATACACTAGCTGTGGTGATACACTAACTGTGGTGATACACTAACTGTGGTGATACACTAGCTGTGGTGATACACTAACTGTGGTGATACACTAACTGTGGTGATACACTAGCTGTGGTGATACACTGTGGTGATACACTAACTGTGGTGATACACTAACTGTGGTGGTACACTGTGGTGATACACTAACTGTGGTGATACACTGTGGTGATACACTAACTGTGGTGATACACTGTGGTGATACACTACCTGTGGTGATACACTGTGGTGATACACTAACTGTGGTGATACACTAACTGTGGTGATACACTGTGGTGATACACTAACTGTGGTGATACACTAACTGTGGTGACACACTAACTGTGGTGATACACTAACTGTGGTGATACACTAACTGTGGTGACACACTAACTGTGGTGATACACTAACTGTGGTGATACACTAACTGTGGTGATACACTGTGGTGACACACTAACTGTGGTGACACACTAACTGTGGTGATACACTGTGGTGATACACTGTGGTGATACACTAACTGTGGTGATACACTAACTGTGGTGATACACTAGCTGTGGTGATACACTAACTGTGTTGATACACTGTGGTGACACACTAACTGTGGTGACACACTAACTGTGGTGATACACTGTGGTGATACACTGTGGTGATACACTAACTGTGGTGATACACTAACTGTGGTGATACACTAGCTGTGGTGATACACTAACTGTGTTGATACACTGTGATGATACACTAACTGTGGTGATACACTAACTGTGGTGATACACTGTGGTGATACACTAACTGTGGTGATACACTAACTGTGGTGATACACTGTGGTGATACACTAACTGTGGTGATACACTAGCTGTGGTGATACACTGTGGTGATACACTAACTGTGGTGATACACTAACTGTGGTGATACACTGTGGTGATACACTAACTGTGGTGATACACTGTGGTGATACACTAACTGTGGTGATACACTATGGTGATACACTAACTGTGGTGATACACTGTGGTGATACACGGTGGTGATACACTGTGGTGATACACTAACTGTGGTGATACACTGTGGTGATACACTAACTGTGGTGATACACTGTGGTGATACACTAACTGTGGTGATACACTGTGGTGATACACTAACTGTGGTGATACACTGTGGTGATACACTGTGGTGATACACTGTGGTGATACACTAACTGTGGTGATACACTGTGGTGATACACTAACTGTGGTGATACACTAACTTTGGTGATACACTAGCTGTGGTGATACACTAGCTGTGGTTACACACTAACTGTGGTGATACACTAACTGTGGTGATACACTAACTGTGGTGATACACTAACTGTGGTGACACACTAACTGTGGTGATACACTAACTGTGGTGATACACTAACTGTGGTGATACACTGTGGTGACACACTAACTGTGGTGACACACTAACTGTGGTGATACACTATGGTGATACACTGTGGTGATACACTAAATGTGGTGATACACTAACTGTGGTGATACACTAGCTGTGGTGATACACTAACTGTGTTGATACACTGTGGTGATACACTAACTGTGGTGATACACTAACTGTGGTGATACACTAGCTGTGGTGATACACTAACTGTGTTGATACACTGTGATGATACACTAACTGTGGTGATACACTAACTGTGGTGATACACTGTGGTGATACACTAACTGTGGTGATACACTAACTGTGGTGATACACTGTGGTGATACACTAACTGTGGTGATACACTAGCTGTGGTGATACACTGTGGTGATACACTAACTGTGGTGATACACTAACTGTGGTGATACACTGTAGTGATACACTAACTGTGGTGATACACTTTGGTGATACACTAACTGTGGTGATACACTATGGTGATACACTAACTGTGGTGATACACTGTGGTGATACACGGTGGTGATACACTGTGGTGATGCACTAACTGTGGTGATACACTGTGGTGATACACTAACTGTGGTGATACACTGTGGTGATACACTAACTGTGGTGATACACTGTGGTGATACACTAACTGTGGTGATACACTGTGGTGATACACTGTGGTGATACACTAACTGTGGTGATACACTGTGGTGATACACTAACTGTGGTGATACACTAACTGTGGTGATACACTAACTGTGGTGATACACTAGCTGTGGTGATACACTAGCTGTGGTTACACACTAACTGTGGTGATACACTAACTGTGGTGATACACTAACTGTGGTTACACACTAACTGTGGTGATACACTAACTGTGGTGATACACTAACTGTGGTGATACACTGTGGTGATACACTGTGGTGATACACTGTGGTGATACACTAACTGTGGTGATACACTAACTGTGGTGATACACTAACTGTGGAGATACACTGTGGTGATACACTAGCTGTGGTGATACACTAGCTATGGTGATACACTAACTGTTGTGATACACTGTTGTGATACACTGTGGTGATACACTAACTGTGGTGATAAACTAACTGTGGTGATACACTGTGGTGATACACTAGCTGTGGTGATACACTAGCTGTGGTGATACACTAGCTGTGGTGATACACTAGCTGTGGTGATACACTGTGGTGATACACTGTGGTGATACACTAACTGTGGTGATACACTAACTGTGGTGATACACTGTGGTGATACACTGTGGTGATACACTAACTGTGGTGATACACTAACTGTTGTGATACACTGTGGTGATACACTAACTGTGGTGATACACTGTGGTAATACACTAACTGTGGTGATACACTAACTGTGGTGATACACTGTGGTGATACACTAGCTGTGGTGATACACTAACTGTGGTGATACACTGTGGTGATACACTAACTGTGGTGATACACTAACTATGGTGATACACTGTGGTGATACACTAGCTGTGGTGATACACTAACTGTGGTGATACACTAGCTGTGGTGATACACTAACTGTGGTGATACACTGTGGTGATACACTAACTGTGGTGATACACTAACTGTGGTGATACACTAGCTGTGGTGATACTCTAACTGTGGTGATACACTGTGGTGATACACTAACTGTGGTGATACACTGTGGTGATACACTAGCTGTGGTGATACACTGTGGTGATACACTAACTGTGGTGATACACTAACTGTGGTGATACACTAACTGTGGTGATACACTAACTGTGGTAATACACTAACTGTGGTGATACACTAGCTGTGGTGATACACTGTGGTGATACACTAACTGTGGTGATACACTAACTGTGGTGATACACTAACTGTGGTGATACACTAACTGTGGTGTTTCACTAGCTGTGGTGATACACTAACTGTGGTGATACACTGTGGTGATACACTAACTGTGGTGATACACTAGCTGTGGTGATACACTAGCTGTGGTGATACACTGTGGTGATACACTAACTGTGGTGATACACTGTGGTGAAACACTAACTGTGGTGATACACTGTGGTGATACACTAACTGTGGTGATACATTAACTGTGGTGATACACTGTGGTGATACACTAGCTGTGGTGATACACTAGCTGTGGTGATACACTGTGGTGATACACTAACTGTGGTGATACACTAACTGTGGTGATACACTGTGGTGATACACTAACTGTGGTGATACACTGTGGTGATACACTAACTGTGGTGATACACTGTGGTGATACACTACCTGTGGTGATACACTGTGGTGATACACTAACTGTGGTGATACACTGTGGTGATACACTAGCTGTGGTGATACACTAACTGTGGTGATACACTAACTGTGGTGACACACTAACTGTGGTGATACACTAACTGTGGTGATACACTGTGGTGATACACTAGCTGTGGTGATACACTAGCTATGGTGATACACTAACTGTTGTGATACACTAACTGTGGTGATACACTAGCTGTGGTGATACACTAGCTGTGGTGATACACTAACTGTGGTGATACACTAGCTGTGGTGATACACTAACTGTGGTGATACACTAGCTGTGGTGATACACTAACTGTGGTGATACACTAGCTGTGGTGATACACTAACTGTTGTGATACACTGTGGTGATACACTAACTGTGGTGATACACTGTGGTGATACACTAACTGTGGTGATACACTAGCTGCGGTGATACACTGTGGTGATACACTGTGGTGATACACTAGCTGTGGTGATACACTAACTGTGGTGATACACTGTGGTGATACACTAGCTGTGGTGATACACTAACTGTGGTGATACACTAACTGTGGTGATACACTGTGGTGATACACTAGCTGTGGTGATACTCTAACTGTGGTGATACACTGTGGTGATACACTAGCTGTGGTGGTACACTGTGGTGATACACTAACTGTGGTGATACACTAACTGTGGTAATACACTAGCTGTGGTGATACACTGTGGTGATACACTAACTGTGGTGATACACTAGCTGTGGTGATACACTAGCTATGGTGATACACTGTGGTGATACACTAACTGTGGTGATACACTAACTGTGGTGATACACTAGCTGTGGTGATACACTGTGGTGATACACTAACTGTGGTGATACACTGTGGTGAAACACTAACTGTGGTGATACACTGTGGTGATACACTAACTGTGGTGATACATTAACTGTGGTGATACACTGTGGTGATACACTAGCTGTGGTGATACACTAACTGTGGTGATACACTAGCTGTGGTGATACACTAACTGTGGTAATACACTAGCTGTGGTGATACACTAACTGTGGTGATACACTGTGGTGATACACTAGCTGTGGTGATACACTGTGGTGATACACTAACTGTGGTGATACACTAACTGTGGTGATACATTAACTGTGGTGATACACTGTGGTGATACACTAGCTGTGGTGATACACTAACTGTGGTGATACACTGTGGTGATACACTGTGGTGATACACTAGCTGTGGTGACACACTAGCTGTGGTGATACAGTAACTGTGGTGATACACTGTGGTGATACACTGTGGTGATACACTAACTGTGGTGATACACTAACTGTGGTGATACACTGTGGTGATACACTAACTGTGGTGATACACTAACTGTGGTGATACACTAACTGTGGTGATACACTAACTGTGGTGATACACTATCTGTGGTGACACACTAACTGTGGTGATACACTAACTGTGGTGATACACTAACTGTGGTGACAAACTAACTGTGGTGACACACTAACTGTGGTGATACACTAACTGTGGTGATACACTAACTGTGGTGATACACTAACTGTGGTGATACACTAACTGTGGTGATACACTAACTGTGGTGATACACTAACTGTGGTGATACACTAGCTGTGGTGATACACTAACTGTGTTGATACACTGTGGTGATACAATAACTGTGGTGATACACTAACTGTGGTGATACACTAGCTGTGGTGATACACTAACTGTGGTGATACACTAACTGTGGTGATACACTAGCTGTGGTGATACACTAACTGTGGTGATACACTAACTGTGGTGATACACTAGCTGTGGTGATACACTGTGGTGATACACTAACTGTGGTGATACACTAACTGTGGTGGTACACTGTGGTGATACACTAACTGTGGTGATACACTGTGGTGATACACTAACTGTGGTGATACACTGTGGTGATACACTACCTGTGGTGATACACTGTGGTGATACACTAACTGTGGTGATACACTAACTGTGGTGATACACTGTGGTGATACACTAACTGTGGTGATACACTAACTGTGGTGACACACTAACTGTGGTGATACACTAACTGTGGTGATACACTAACTGTGGTGACACACTAACTGTGGTGATACACTAACTGTGGTGATACACTAACTGTGGTGATACACTGTGGTGACACACTAACTGTGGTGACACACTAACTGTGGTGATACACTGTGGTGATACACTGTGGTGATACACTAACTGTGGTGATACACTAACTGTGGTGATACACTAGCTGTGGTGATACACTAACTGTGTTGATACACTGTGGTGACACACTAACTGTGGTGACACACTAACTGTGGTGATACACTGTGGTGATACACTGTGGTGATACACTAACTGTGGTGATACACTAACTGTGGTGATACACTAGCTGTGGTGATACACTAACTGTGTTGATACACTGTGATGATACACTAACTGTGGTGATACACTAACTGTGGTGATACACTGTGGTGATACACTAACTGTGGTGATACACTAACTGTGGTGATACACTGTGGTGATACACTAACTGTGGTGATACACTAGCTGTGGTGATACACTGTGGTGATACACTAACTGTGGTGATACACTAACTGTGGTGATACACTGTGGTGATACACTAACTGTGGTGATACACTGTGGTGATACACTAACTGTGGTGATACACTATGGTGATACACTAACTGTGGTGATACACTGTGGTGATACACGGTGGTGATACACTGTGGTGATACACTAACTGTGGTGATACACTGTGGTGATACACTAACTGTGGTGATACACTGTGGTGATACACTAACTGTGGTGATACACTGTGGTGATACACTAACTGTGGTGATACACTGTGGTGATACACTGTGGTGATACACTGTGGTGATACACTAACTGTGGTGATACACTGTGGTGATACACTAACTGTGGTGATACACTAACTTTGGTGATACACTAGCTGTGGTGATACACTAGCTGTGGTTACACACTAACTGTGGTGATACACTAACTGTGGTGATACACTAACTGTGGTGATACACTAACTGTGGTGACACACTAACTGTGGTGATACACTAACTGTGGTGATACACTAACTGTGGTGATACACTGTGGTGACACACTAACTGTGGTGACACACTAACTGTGGTGATACACTATGGTGATACACTGTGGTGATACACTAAATGTGGTGATACACTAACTGTGGTGATACACTAGCTGTGGTGATACACTAACTGTGTTGATACACTGTGGTGATACACTAACTGTGGTGATACACTAACTGTGGTGATACACTAGCTGTGGTGATACACTAACTGTGTTGATACACTGTGATGATACACTAACTGTGGTGATACACTAACTGTGGTGATACACTGTGGTGATACACTAACTGTGGTGATACACTAACTGTGGTGATACACTGTGGTGATACACTAACTGTGGTGATACACTAGCTGTGGTGATACACTGTGGTGATACACTAACTGTGGTGATACACTAACTGTGGTGATACACTGTAGTGATACACTAACTGTGGTGATACACTTTGGTGATACACTAACTGTGGTGATACACTATGGTGATACACTAACTGTGGTGATACACTGTGGTGATACACGGTGGTGATACACTGTGGTGATGCACTAACTGTGGTGATACACTGTGGTGATACACTAACTGTGGTGATACACTGTGGTGATACACTAACTGTGGTGATACACTGTGGTGATACACTAACTGTGGTGATACACTGTGGTGATACACTGTGGTGATACACTAACTGTGGTGATACACTGTGGTGATACACTAACTGTGGTGATACACTAACTGTGGTGATACACTAACTGTGGTGATACACTAGCTGTGGTGATACACTAGCTGTGGTTACACACTAACTGTGGTGATACACTAACTGTGGTGATACACTAACTGTGGTTACACACTAACTGTGGTGATACACTAACTGTGGTGATACACTAACTGTGGTGATACACTGTGGTGATACACTGTGGTGATACACTGTGGTGATACACTAACTGTGGTGATACACTAACTGTGGTGATACACTAACTGTGGAGATACACTGTGGTGATACACTAGCTGTGGTGATACACTAGCTATGGTGATACACTAACTGTTGTGATACACTGTTGTGATACACTGTGGTGATACACTAACTGTGGTGATAAACTAACTGTGGTGATACACTGTGGTGATACACTAGCTGTGGTGATACACTAGCTGTGGTGATACACTAGCTGTGGTGATACACTAGCTGTGGTGATACACTGTGGTGATACACTGTGGTGATACACTAACTGTGGTGATACACTAACTGTGGTGATACACTGTGGTGATACACTGTGGTGATACACTAACTGTGGTGATACACTAACTGTTGTGATACACTGTGGTGATACACTAACTGTGGTGATACACTGTGGTAATACACTAACTGTGGTGATACACTAACTGTGGTGATACACTGTGGTGATACACTAGCTGTGGTGATACACTAACTGTGGTGATACACTGTGGTGATACACTAACTGTGGTGATACACTAACTATGGTGATACACTGTGGTGATACACTAGCTGTGGTGATACACTAACTGTGGTGATACACTAGCTGTGGTGATACACTAACTGTGGTGATACACTAGCTGTGGTGATACACTAACTGTGGTGATACACTAACTGTGGTGATACACTAGCTGTGGTGATACTCTAACTGTGGTGATACACTGTGGTGATACACTAACTGTGGTGATACACTGTGGTGATACACTAACTGTGGTGATACACTAACTGTGGTGATACACTAACTGTGGTGATACACTAACTGTGGTAATACACTAACTGTGGTGATACACTAGCTGTGGTGATACACTGTGGTGATACACTAACTGTGGTGATACACTAACTGTGGTGATACACTAACTGTGGTGATACACTAACTGTGGTGTTTCACTAGCTGTGGTGATACACTAACTGTGGTGATACACTGTGGTGATACACTAACTGTGGTGATACACTAGCTGTGGTGATACACTAGCTGTGGTGATACACTGTGGTGATACACTAACTGTGGTGATACACTGTGGTGAAACACTAACTGTGGTGATACACTGTGGTGATACACTAACTGTGGTGATACATTAACTGTGGTGATACACTGTGGTGATACACTAGCTGTGGTGATACACTAGCTGTGGTGATACACTGTGGTGATACACTAACTGTGGTGATACACTAACTGTGGTGATACACTGTGGTGATACACTAACTGTGGTGATACACTGTGGTGATACACTAACTGTGGTGATACACTGTGGTGATACACTACCTGTGGTGATACACTGTGGTGATACACTAACTGTGGTGATACACTGTGGTGATACACTAGCTGTGGTGATACACTAACTGTGGTGATACACTAACTGTGGTGACACACTAACTGTGGTGATACACTAACTGTGGTGATACACTAACTGTGGTGACACACTAACTGTGGTGATACACTAACTGTGGTGATACACTAACTGTGGTGATACACTGTGGTGACACACTAACTGTGGTGACACACTAACTGTGGTGATACACTGTGGTGATACACTGTGGTGATACACTAACTGTGGTGATACACTAACTGTGGTGATACACTAGCTGTGGTGATACACTAACTGTGGTGATACACTAGCTGTGGTGATACACTAACTGTGTTGATACACTGTGATGATACACTAACTGTGGTGATACACTAACTGTGGTGATACACTGTGGTGATACACTAACTGTGGTGATACACTAACTGTGGTGATACACTGTGGTGATACACTAACTGTGGTGATACACTAGCTGTGGTGATACACTGTGGTGATACACTAACTGTGGTGATACACTAACTGTGGTGATACACTGTGGTGATACACTAACTGTGGTGATACACTGTGGTGATACACTAACTGTGGTGATACACTATGGTGATACACTAACTGTGGTGATACACTGTGGTGATACACGGTGGTGATACACTGTGGTGATACACTAACTGTGGTGATACACTGTGGTGATACACTAACTGTGGTGATACACTGTGGTGATACACTAACTGTGGTGATACACTGTGGTGATACACTAACTGTGGTGATACACTGTGGTGATACACTAACTGTGGTGATACACTAACTGTGGTGATACACTAACTGTGGTGATACACTAGCTGTGGTGATACACTAGCTGTGGTTACACACTAACTGTGGTGATACACTAACTGTGGTGATACACTAACTGTGGTTACACACTAACTGTGGTGATACACTAACTGTGGTGATACACTAGCTGTGGTTACACACTAACTGTGGTGATACACTAACTGTGGTGATACACTAGCTGTGGTTACACACTAACTGTGGTGATACACTAACTGTGGTGATACACTAGCTGTGGTTACACACTAACTGTGGTGATACACTAACTGTGGTGATACACTAGCTGTGGTTACACACTAACTGTGGTGATACACTAACTGTGGTGATACACTAACTGTGGTTACAAACTAACTGTGGTGATACACTAGCTGTGGTGATACACTAGCTGTGGTGATACACTAACTGTGGTGATACACTAACTGTGGTGATACACTAACTGTGGTGATACACTAACTGTGGTGATACACTGTGGTGATACACTAACTGTGGTGATACACTGTGGTGATACACTAACTGTGGTGATACACTGTGGTGATACACTACCTGTGGTGATACACTGTGGTGATACACTAACTGTGGTGATACACTAACTGTGGTGATACACTGTGGTGATACACTAGCTGTGGTGATACACTAACTGTGGTGATACACTAACTGTGGTGACACACTAACTGTGGTGATACACTAACTGTGGTGATACACTAACTGTGGTGACACACTAACTGTGGTGATACACTAACTGTGGTGATACACTAACTGTGGTGATACACTGTGGTGACACACTAACTGTGGTGACACACTAACTGTGGTGATACACTGTGGTGATACACTGTGGTGATACACTAACTGTGGTGATACACTAACTGTGGTGATACACTAGCTGTGGTGATACACTAACTGTGGTGATACACTAGCTGTGGTGATACACTAACTGTGTTGATACACTGTGATGATACACTAACTGTGGTGATACACTAACTGTGGTGATACACTGTGGTGATACACTAACTGTGGTGATACACTAACTGTGGTGATACACTGTGGTGATACACTAACTGTGGTGATACACTAGCTGTGGTGATACACTGTGGTGATACACTAACTGTGGTGATACACTAACTGTGGTGATACACTGTGGTGATACACTAACTGTGGTGATACACTGTGGTGATACACTAACTGTGGTGATACACTATGGTGATACACTAACTGTGGTGATACACTGTGGTGATACACGGTGGTGATACACTGTGGTGATACACTAACTGTGGTGATACACTGTGGTGATACACTAACTGTGGTGATACACTGTGGTGATACACTAACTGTGGTGATACACTGTGGTGATACACTAACTGTGGTGATACACTGTGGTGATACACTAACTGTGGTGATACACTAACTGTGGTGATACACTAACTGTGGTGATACACTAGCTGTGGTGATACACTAGCTGTGGTTACACACTAACTGTGGTGATACACTAACTGTGGTGATACACTAACTGTGGTTACACACTAACTGTGGTGATACACTAACTGTGGTGATACACTAGCTGTGGTTACACACTAACTGTGGTGATACACTAACTGTGGTGATACACTAGCTGTGGTTACACACTAACTGTGGTGATACACTAACTGTGGTGATACACTAGCTGTGGTTACACACTAACTGTGGTGATACACTAACTGTGGTGATACACTAGCTGTGGTTACACACTAACTGTGGTGATACACTAACTGTGGTGATACACTAACTGTGGTTACAAACTAACTGTGGTGATACACTAGCTGTGGTGATACACTAGCTGTGGTGATACACTAACTGTGGTGATACACTAACTGTGGTGATACACTAACTGTGGTGATACACTAACTGTGGTGATACACTAGCTGTGGTGATACACTAGCTGTGGTGATACACTGGCTGTGGTGATACACTAGCTGTGGTGATACACTAGCTGTGGTGATACACTAACTGTGGTGATACACTAACTGTGGTGATACACTAGCTGTGGTGATACACTGTGGTGATACACTAACTGTGGTGATACACTAGCTGTGGTGATACACTAGCTGTGGTGATACACTGGCTGTGGTGATACACTAGCTGTGGTGATACACTAGCTGTGGTGATACACTAACTGTGGTGATACACTAACTGTGGTGATACACTAGCTGTGGTGACACACTAGCTGTGGTGATACACTGTGGTGATACACTAGCTGTGGTGATACACTGTGGTGATACACTAACTGTGGTGATACACTAACTGTGGTGATACACTAACTGTGGTGATACACTAACTGTGGTAATACACTAACTGTGGTGATACACTAGCTGTGGTGATACACTGTGGTGATACACTAACTGTGGTGATACACTAACTGTGGTGATACACTAACTGTGGTGATACACTAACTGTGGTGTTTCACTAGCTGTGGTGATACACTAACTGTGGTGAT
The DNA here is from genome assembly GCF_048934315.1 of Petromyzon marinus. Lineage (NCBI taxonomy): Eukaryota > Metazoa > Chordata > Hyperoartia > Petromyzontiformes > Petromyzontidae > Petromyzon > Petromyzon marinus. The sequence continues at coordinate 1,758,534 of NC_133717.1, read as the reverse complement.
ACACTGTGGTGATACACTAACTGTGGTGATACACTAGCTGTGGTGATACACTAGCTGTGGTGATACACTGTGGTGATACACTAACTGTGGTGATACACTGTGGTGAAACACTAACTGTGGTGATACACTGTGGTGATACACTAACTGTGGTGATACATTAACTGTGGTGATACACTGTGGTGATACACTAGCTGTGGTGATACACTAGCTGTGGTGATACACTGTGGTGATACACTAACTGTGGTGATACACTAACTGTGGTGATACACTGTGGTGATACACTAACTGTGGTGATACACTGTGGTGATACACTAACTGTGGTGATACACTGTGGTGATACACTACCTGTGGTGATACACTGTGGTGATACACTAACTGTGGTGATACACTGTGGTGATACACTAGCTGTGGTGATACACTAACTGTGGTGATACACTAACTGTGGTGACACACTAACTGTGGTGATACACTAACTGTGGTGATACACTAACTGTGGTGACACACTAACTGTGGTGATACACTAACTGTGGTGATACACTAACTGTGGTGATACACTGTGGTGACACACTAACTGTGGTGACACACTAACTGTGGTGATACACTGTGGTGATACACTGTGGTGATACACTAACTGTGGTGATACACTAACTGTGGTGATACACTAGCTGTGGTGATACACTAACTGTGGTGATACACTAGCTGTGGTGATACACTAACTGTGTTGATACACTGTGATGATACACTAACTGTGGTGATACACTAACTGTGGTGATACACTGTGGTGATACACTAACTGTGGTGATACACTAACTGTGGTGATACACTGTGGTGATACACTAACTGTGGTGATACACTAGCTGTGGTGATACACTGTGGTGATACACTAACTGTGGTGATACACTAACTGTGGTGATACACTGTGGTGATACACTAACTGTGGTGATACACTGTGGTGATACACTAACTGTGGTGATACACTATGGTGATACACTAACTGTGGTGATACACTGTGGTGATACACGGTGGTGATACACTGTGGTGATACACTAACTGTGGTGATACACTGTGGTGATACACTAACTGTGGTGATACACTGTGGTGATACACTAACTGTGGTGATACACTGTGGTGATACACTAACTGTGGTGATACACTGTGGTGATACACTAACTGTGGTGATACACTAACTGTGGTGATACACTAACTGTGGTGATACACTAGCTGTGGTGATACACTAGCTGTGGTTACACACTAACTGTGGTGATACACTAACTGTGGTGATACACTAACTGTGGTTACACACTAACTGTGGTGATACACTAACTGTGGTGATACACTAGCTGTGGTTACACACTAACTGTGGTGATACACTAACTGTGGTGATACACTAGCTGTGGTTACACACTAACTGTGGTGATACACTAACTGTGGTGATACACTAGCTGTGGTTACACACTAACTGTGGTGATACACTAACTGTGGTGATACACTAGCTGTGGTTACACACTAACTGTGGTGATACACTAACTGTGGTGATACACTAACTGTGGTTACAAACTAACTGTGGTGATACACTAGCTGTGGTGATACACTAGCTGTGGTGATACACTAACTGTGGTGATACACTAACTGTGGTGATACACTAACTGTGGTGATACACTAACTGTGGTGATACACTGTGGTGATACACTAACTGTGGTGATACACTGTGGTGATACACTAACTGTGGTGATACACTGTGGTGATACACTACCTGTGGTGATACACTGTGGTGATACACTAACTGTGGTGATACACTAACTGTGGTGATACACTGTGGTGATACACTAGCTGTGGTGATACACTAACTGTGGTGATACACTAACTGTGGTGACACACTAACTGTGGTGATACACTAACTGTGGTGATACACTAACTGTGGTGACACACTAACTGTGGTGATACACTAACTGTGGTGATACACTAACTGTGGTGATACACTGTGGTGACACACTAACTGTGGTGACACACTAACTGTGGTGATACACTGTGGTGATACACTGTGGTGATACACTAACTGTGGTGATACACTAACTGTGGTGATACACTAGCTGTGGTGATACACTAACTGTGGTGATACACTAGCTGTGGTGATACACTAACTGTGTTGATACACTGTGATGATACACTAACTGTGGTGATACACTAACTGTGGTGATACACTGTGGTGATACACTAACTGTGGTGATACACTAACTGTGGTGATACACTGTGGTGATACACTAACTGTGGTGATACACTAGCTGTGGTGATACACTGTGGTGATACACTAACTGTGGTGATACACTAACTGTGGTGATACACTGTGGTGATACACTAACTGTGGTGATACACTGTGGTGATACACTAACTGTGGTGATACACTATGGTGATACACTAACTGTGGTGATACACTGTGGTGATACACGGTGGTGATACACTGTGGTGATACACTAACTGTGGTGATACACTGTGGTGATACACTAACTGTGGTGATACACTGTGGTGATACACTAACTGTGGTGATACACTGTGGTGATACACTAACTGTGGTGATACACTGTGGTGATACACTAACTGTGGTGATACACTAACTGTGGTGATACACTAACTGTGGTGATACACTAGCTGTGGTGATACACTAGCTGTGGTTACACACTAACTGTGGTGATACACTAACTGTGGTGATACACTAACTGTGGTTACACACTAACTGTGGTGATACACTAACTGTGGTGATACACTAGCTGTGGTTACACACTAACTGTGGTGATACACTAACTGTGGTGATACACTAGCTGTGGTTACACACTAACTGTGGTGATACACTAACTGTGGTGATACACTAGCTGTGGTTACACACTAACTGTGGTGATACACTAACTGTGGTGATACACTAGCTGTGGTTACACACTAACTGTGGTGATACACTAACTGTGGTGATACACTAACTGTGGTTACAAACTAACTGTGGTGATACACTAGCTGTGGTGATACACTAGCTGTGGTGATACACTAACTGTGGTGATACACTAACTGTGGTGATACACTAACTGTGGTGATACACTAACTGTGGTGATACACTAGCTGTGGTGATACACTAGCTGTGGTGATACACTGGCTGTGGTGATACACTAGCTGTGGTGATACACTAGCTGTGGTGATACACTAACTGTGGTGATACACTAACTGTGGTGATACACTAGCTGTGGTGATACACTGTGGTGATACACTAACTGTGGTGATACACTAGCTGTGGTGATACACTAGCTGTGGTGATACACTGGCTGTGGTGATACACTAGCTGTGGTGATACACTAGCTGTGGTGATACACTAACTGTGGTGATACACTAACTGTGGTGATACACTAGCTGTGGTGATACACTGTGGTGATACACTAACTGTGGTGATACACTAACTGTGGTGATACACTAACTGTGGTGATACACTAGCTGTGGTGATACACTAACTGTGGTGATACACTAGCTGTGGTGATACACTGTGGTGATACACTAACTGTGGTGATACACTAACTGTGGTGATACACTAACTGTGGTGATACACTAACTGTGGTGACACACTAACTGTGGTGACACACTAACTGTGGTGACACACTAACTGTGGTGATACACTGTGGTGATACACTAACTGTGGTGATACACTAACTGTGGTGATACACTAACTGTGGTGATACACTAGCTGTGGTGATACACTAACTGTGGTGATACACTATGGTGATACACTAACTGTGGTGATACACTGTGGTGATACACGGTGGTGATACACTGTGGTGATACACTAACTGTGGTGATACACTGTGGTGATACACTAACTGTGGTGATACACTGTGGTGATACACTAACTGTGGTGATACACTGTGGTGATACACTAACTGTGGTGATACACTGTGGTGATACACTGTGGTGATACACTGTGGTGATACACTAACTGTGGTGATACACTGTGGTGATACACTAACTGTGGTGATACACTAACTGTGGTGATACACTAACTGTGGTGATACACTAGCTGTGGTGATACACTAGCTGTGGTTACACACTAACTGTGGTGATACACTAACTGTGGTGATACACTAACTGTGGTTACACACTAACTGTGGTGATACACTAACTGTGGTGATACACTAGCTGTGGTTACACACTAACTGTGGTGATACACTAACTGTGGTGATACACTAGCTGTGGTTACACACTAACTGTGGTGATACACTAACTGTGGTGATACACTAACTGTGGTTACACACTAACTGTGGTGATACACTAGCTGTGGTGATACACTAGCTGTGGTGATACACTAACTGTGGTGATACACTAACTGTGGTGATACACTAACTGTGGTGATACACTAGCTGTGGTGATACACTAGCTGTGGTGATACACTGGCTGTGGTGATACACTAGCTGTGGTGATACACTAGCTGTGGTGATACACTAACTGTGGTGATACACTAACTGTGGTGATACACTAGCTGTGGTGATACACTGTGGTGATACACTAACTGTGGTGTTACACTAGCTGTGGTGATACACTAGCTGTGGTGATACACTAACTGTGGTGATACACTAACTGTGGTGATACACTAACTGTGGTGATACACTAGCTGTGGTGATACACTGTGGTGATACACTAACTGTGGTGTTACACTAGCTGTGGTGATACACTAGCTGTGGTGATACACTAACTGTGGTGATACACTAACTGTGGTGATACACTAACTGTGGTGATACACTAGCTGTGGTGATACACTGTGGTGATACACTAGCTGTGGTGATACACTAACTGTGGTGATACACTGTGGTGATACACTAACTGTGGTGATACACTAACTGTGGTGATACACTAACTGTGGTGATACACTAGCTGTGGTGATACACTAGCTGTGGTGATACACTAACTGTGGTGATACACTAACTGTGGTGATACACTAACTGTGGTGATACACTAGCTGTGGTGATACACTAACTGTGGTGATACACTAACTGTGGTGATACACTAACTGTGGTGATACACTAGCTGTGGTGATACACTAACTGTGGTGATACACTGTGGTGATACACTAACTGTGGTGATACACTAACTGTGGTGATACACTAACTGTGGTGATACACTAACTGTGGTGACACACTAACTGTGGTGACACACTAACTGTGGTGACACACTAACTGTGGTGATACACTGTGGTGATACACTAACTGTGGTGATACACTAACTGTGGTGATACACTAACTGTGGTGACACACTAACTGTGGTGATACACTAGCTGTGGTGATACACTAACTGTGGTGATACACTAACTGTGGTGATACACTAGCTGTGGTGACACACTAACTGTGGTGATACACTAACTGTGGTGATACACTAACTGTGGTGACACACTAACTGTGGTGATACACTAACTGTGGTGATACACTAACTGTGGTGATACACTAACTGTGGTGATACACTAACTGTGGTGATACACTGTGGTGATACACTAACTGTGGTGATACACTAACTGTGGTGATACACTGTGGTGATACACTGTGGTGATACACTAACTGTGGTGATACACTAACTGTGGTGATACAATAACTGTGGTGACACACTAACTGTGGTGATACACTAACTGTGGTGATACACTGTGGTGATACACTAACTGTGGTGATACACTAACTGTGGTGACACACTAACTGTGGTGATACACTAGCTGTGGTGATACACTGTGGTGATACACTGTGGTGATACACTAGCTGTGGTGATATACTAGCTGTGGTGATACACTAACTGTGGTGATACACTAGCTGTGGTGATACACTAGCTGTGGTGATACACTGTGGTGATACACTGTGGTGATACACTAACTGTGGTGATACACTGTGGTGATACACTGTGGTGATACACTAACTGTGGTGATACACTAACTGTGGTGATACACTGTGGTGATACACTAGCTGTGGTGATACACTAGCTGTGGTGATACACTAGCTGTTGTGATACACTGTGGTGATACACTGTGGTGATACACTGTGGTGATACACTAACTGTGGTGATACACTAACTGTGGTGATACACTAACTGTGGTGATACACTAACTGTGGTGATACACTAACTGTGGTGATACACTGTGGTGATACACTAGCTGTGGTGATACACTAGCTATGGTGATACACTAACTGTGGTGATACACTAGCTGTAGTGATACACTAGCTGTGGTGATACACTAGCTGTGGTGATACACTAACTGTGGTGATACACTGTGGTGATACACTGTGGTGATACACTAACTGTGGTGATACACTAGCTGTGGTGATACACTAGCTGTGGTGATACACTAGCTGTGGTGATACACTAGCTGTAGTGATACACTAACTGTGGTGATACACTGTGGTGATACACTAACTGTGGTGATACACTAACTGTGGTGATACACTGTGGTGATACACTGTGGTGATACACTAGCTGTGGTGATACACTAACTGTGGTGATACACTAACTGTGGTGATACACTGTGGTGATACACTGTGGTGATACACTAGCTGTGGTGATACACTAGCTGTGGTGATACACTAACTGTTGTGATACACTGTGGTGATACACTAACTGTGGTGATACACTGTGGTGATACACTAACTGTGGTGATACACTAGCTGCGGTGATACACTGTGGTGATACACTGTGGTGATACACTAGCTGTGGTGATACACTGTGGTGATACACTAGCTGTGGTGATACACTGTGGTGATACACTAACTGTGGTGATACACTGTGGTGATACACTAACTGTGGTGATACACTAGCTGCGGTGATACACTGTGGTGATACACTGTGGTGATACACTAACTGTGGTGATACACTGTGGTGATACACTAGCTGTGGTGATACACTAACTGTGGTGATACACTAACTGTGGTGATACACTGTGGTGATACACTAGCTGTGGTGATACTCTAACTGTGGTGATACACTGTGGTGATACACTAACTGTGGTGATACACTGTGGTGATACACTAGCTGTGGTGGTACACTGTGGTGATACACTAACTGTGGTGATACACTAACTGTGGTAATACACTAGCTGTGGTGATACACTAACTGTGGTGATACACTAACTGTGGTGATACACTAACTGTGGTGATACACTAACTGTGGTGATACACTATCTGTGGTGACACACTAACTGTGGTGATACACTAACTGTGGTGATACACTGTGGTGATACACTAGCTGTGGTGATACACTAACTGTGGTGATACACTAACTGTGGTGATACACTAACTGTGGTGATACACTAACTGTGGTGATACACTAACTGTGGTGATACACTAACTGTGGTGATACACTAACTGTGGTGATACACTAGCTGTGGTGATACACTAACTGTGTTGATACACTGTGGTGATACACTAACTGTGGTGATACACTAACTGTGGTGATACACTAGCTGTGGTGATACACTAACTGTGGTGATACACTAACTGCGGTGATACACTGTGGTGATACACTAACTGTGGTGATACACTAGCTGTGGTGATACACTGTGGTGATACACTAACTGTGGTGATACACTAACTGTGGTGGTACACTGTGGTGATACACTAACTGTGGTGATACACTGTGGTGATACACTAACTGTGGTGATACACTGTGGTGGTACACTGTGGTGATACACTAACTGTGGTGATACACTGTGGTGATACACTAACTGTGGTGATACACTGTGGTGATACACTACCTGTGGTGATACACTGTGGTGATACACTAACTGTGGTGATACACTAACTGTGGTGATACACTGTGGTGATACACTAACTGTGGTGATACACTAACTGTGGTGATACACTGTGGTGACACACTAACTGTGGTGACACACTAACTGTGGTGATACACTGTGGTGATACACTGTGGTGATACACTAACTGTGGTGATACACTAACTGTGGTGATACACTAGCTGTGGTGATACACTAACTGTGTTGATACACTGTGGTGACACACTAACTGTGGTGACACACTAACTGTGGTGATACACTGTGGTGATACACTGTGGTGATACACTGTGGTGATACACTAACTGTGGTGATACACTAACTGTGGTGATACACTAGCTGTGGTGATACACTAACTGTGTTGATACACTGTGATGATACACTAACTGTGGTGATACACTAACTGTGGTGATACACTGTGGTGATACACTAACTGTGGTGATACACTAACTGTGGTGATACACTGTGGTGATACACTAACTGTGGTGATACACTAGCTGTGGTGATACACTGTGGTGATACACTAACTGTGGTGATACACTAACTGTGGTGATACACTGTGGTGATACACTAACTGTGGTGATACACTGTGGTGATACACTAACTGTGGTGATACACTATGGTGATACACTAACTGTGGTGATACACTGTGGTGATACACGGTGGTGATACACTGTGGTGATACACTAACTGTGGTGATACACTGTGGTGATACACTAACTGTGGTGATACACTGTGGTGATACACTAACTGTGGTGATACACTGTGGTGATACACTAACTGTGGTGATACACTGTGGTGATACACTGTGGTGATACACTGTGGTGATACACTGTGGTGATACACTAACTGTGGTGATACACTGTGGTGATACACTAACTGTGGTGATACACTAACTGTGGTGATACACTAGCTGTGGTGATACACTAGCTGTGGTTACACACTAACTGTGGTGATACACTAACTGTGGTGATACACTAACTGTGGTGATACACTAACTGTGGTGACACACTAACTGTGGTGATACACTAACTGTGGTGATACACTAACTGTGGTGATACACTGTGGTGACACACTAACTGTGGTGACACACTAACTGTGGTGATACACTGTGGTGATACACTGTGGTGATACACTAAATGTGGTGATACACTAACTGTGGTGATACACTAGCTGTGGTGATACACTAACTGTGTTGATACACTGTGGTGATACACTAACTGTGGTGATACACTAACTGTGGTGATACACTAGCTGTGGTGATACACTAACTGTGTTGATACACTGTGATGATACACTAACTGTGGTGATACACTAACTGTGGTGATACACTGTGGTGATACACTAACTGTGGTGATACACTAACTGTGGTGATACACTGTGGTGATACACTAACTGTGGTGATACACTAGCTGTGGTGATACACTGTGGTGATACACTAACTGTGGTGATACACTAACTGTGGTGATACACTGTAGTGATACACTAACTGTGGTGATACACTTTGGTGATACACTAACTGTGGTGATACACTATGGTGATACACTAACTGTGGTGATACACTGTGGTGATACACGGTGGTGATACACTGTGGTGATACACTAACTGTGGTGATACACTGTGGTGATACACTAACTGTGGTGATACACTGTGGTGATACACTAACTGTGGTGATACACTGTGGTGATACACTAACTGTGGTGATACACTGTGGTGATACACTGTGGTGATACACTAACTGTGGTGATACACTGTGGTGATACACTAACTGTGGTGATACACTAACTGTGGTGATACACTAACTGTGGTGATACACTAGCTGTGGTGATACACTAGCTGTGGTTACACACTAACTGTGGTGATACACTAACTGTGGTGATACACTAACTGTGGTTACACACTAACTGTGGTGATACACTAACTGTGGTGATACACTAACTGTGGTGATACACTGTGGTGATACACTGTGGTGATACACTGTGGTGATACACTAACTGTGGTGATACACTAACTGTGGTGATACACTAACTGTGGAGATACACTGTGGTGATACACTAGCTGTGGTGATACACTAACTGTGGTGATACACTAGCTGTGGTGATACACTAACTGTGGTGATACACTGTGGTGATACACTAGCTGTGGTGATACACTAGCTGTGGTGATACACTAGCTGTGGTGATACACTAACTGTGGTGATACACTGTGGTGATACACTAACTGTGGTGATACACTAACTGTGGTGATACACTGTGGTGATACACTGTGGTGATACACTAACTGTGGTGATACACTAACTGTTGTGATACACTGTGGTGATACACTAACTGTGGTGATACACTGTGGTAATACACTAACTGTGGTGATACACTAACTGTGGTGATACACTGTGGTGATACACTAGCTGTGGTGATACACTAACTGTGGTGATACACTAACTGTGGTGATACACTGTGGTGATACACTAACTGTGGTGATACACTAACTATGGTGATACACTGTGGTGATACACTAGCTGTGGTGATACACTAACTGTGGTGATACACTAACTGTGGTGATACACTAGCTGTGGTGATACTCTAACTGTGGTGATACACTGTGGTGATACACTAACTGTGGTGATACACTGTGGTGATACACTAGCTGTGGTGATACACTGTGGTGATACACTAACTGTGGTGATACACTAACTGTGGTGATACACTAACTGTGGTGATACACTAACTGTGGTGATACACTGTGGTGATACACTAACTGTTGTGATACACTGTTGTGATACACTGTGGTGATACACTAACTGTGGTGATAAACTAACTGTGGTGATACACTGTGGTGATACACTAGCTGTGGTGATACACTAGCTGTGGTGATACACTAGCTGTGGTGATACACTAGCTGTGGTGATACACTGTGGTGATACACTGTGGTGATACACTAACTGTGGTGATACACTAGCTGTGGTGATACACTGTGGTGATACACTGTGGTGATACACTAGCTGTGGTGATACACTAGCTGTGGTGATACACTAGCTGTGGTGATACACTAGCTGTGGTGATACACTGTGGTGATACACTGTGGTGATACACTGTGGTGATACACTGTGGTGATACACTAACTGTGGTGATACACTAACTGTTGTGATACACTGTGGTGATACACTAACTGTGGTGATACACTGTGGTGATACACTAGCTGTGGTGATACACTAACTGTGGTGATACACTGTGGTGATACACTAACTGTGGTGATACACTAACTATGGTGATACACTGTGGTGATACACTAGCTGTGGTGATACACTAACTGTGGTGATACACTAACTGTGGTGATACACTAGCTGTGGTGATACTCTAACTGTGGTGATACACTGTGGTGATACACTAGCTGTGGTGATACACTGTGGTGATACACTAACTGTGGTGATACACTAACTGTGGTGATACACTAACTGTGGTGATACACTAACTGTGGTAATACACTAGCTGTGGTGATACACTAACTGTGGTGATACACTGTGGTGATACACTAACTGTGGTGATACACTAGCTGTGGTGATACACTAGCTGTGGTGATACACTGTGGTGATACACTAACTGTGGTGATACACTGTGGTGAAACACTAACTGTGGTGATACACTGTGGTGATACACTAACTGTGGTGATACATTAACTGTGGTGATACACTGTGGTGATACACTAGCTGTGGTGATACACTAACTGTGGTGATACACTGTGGTGATACACTAACTGTGGTGATACACTAACTGTGGTGATACACTGTGGTGATACACTAACTGTGGTGATACACTGTGGTGATACACTAACTGTGGTGATACACTGTGGTGATACACTACCTGTGGTGATACACTGTGGTGATACACTAACTGTGGTGATACACTAACTGTGGTGATACACTGTGGTGATACACTAGCTGTGGTGATACACTAACTGTGGTGATACACTAACTGTGGTGACACACTAACTGTGGTGATACACTAACTGTGGTGATACACTAACTGTGGTGACACACTAACTGTGGTGATACACTAACTGTGGTGATACACTAACTGTGGTGATACACTGTGGTGACACACTAACTGTGGTGACACACTAACTGTGGTGATACACTAACTGTGGTGATACACTAGCTGTGGTGATACACTAACTGTGGTGATACACTAGCTGTGGTGATACACTAACTGTGTTGATACACTGTGATGATACACTAACTGTGGTGATACACTAACTGTGGTGATACACTGTGGTGATACACTAACTGTGGTGATACACTAACTGTGGTGATACACTGTGGTGATACACTAACTGTGGTGATACACTAGCTGTGGTGATACACTGTGGTGATACACTAACTGTGGTGATACACTAACTGTGGTGATACACTGTGGTGATACACTAACTGTGGTGATACACTGTGGTGATACACTAACTGTGGTGATACACTATGGTGATACACTAACTGTGGTGATACACTGTGGTGATACACGGTGGTGATACACTGTGGTGATACACTAACTGTGGTGATACACTGTGGTGATACACTAACTGTGGTGATACACTGTGGTGATACACTAACTGTGGTGATACACTGTGGTGATACACTAACTGTGGTGATACACTGTGGTGATACACTAACTGTGGTGATACACTGTGGTGATACACTAACTGTGGTGATACACTAACTGTGGTGATACACTAACTGTGGTGATACACTAGCTGTGGTGATACACTAGCTGTGGTTACACACTAACTGTGGTGATACACTAACTGTGGTGATACACTAACTGTGGTTACACACTAACTGTGGTGATACACTAACTGTGGTGATACACTAGCTGTGGTTACACACTAACTGTGGTGATACACTAACTGTGGTGATACACTAGCTGTGGTTACACACTAACTGTGGTGATACACTAACTGTGGTGATACACTAGCTGTGGTTACACACTAACTGTGGTGATACACTAACTGTGGTGATACACTAGCTGTGGTTACACACTAACTGTGGTGATACACTAACTGTGGTGATACACTAACTGTGGTTACACACTAACTGTGGTGATACACTAACTGTGGTGATACACTAGCTGTGGTGATACACTAGCTGTGGTGATACACTGGCTGTGGTGATACACTGGCTGTGGTGATACACTAGCTGTGGTGATACACTAACTGTGGTGATACACTAACTGTGGTGATACACTAGCTGTGGTGATACACTAACTGTGGTGATACACTAACTGTGGTGATACACTAGCTGTGGTGATACACTGTGGTGATACACTAACTGTGGTGATACACTAACTGTGGTGATACACTAACTGTGGTGATACACTAGCTGTGGTGATACACTAACTGTGGTGATACACTAGCTGTGGTGATACACTGTGGTGATACACTAACTGTGGTGATACACTAACTGTGGTGATACACTAACTGTGGTGACACACTAACTGTGGTGACACACTAACTGTGGTGACACACTAACTGTGGTGATACACTGTGGTGATACACTAACTGTGGTGATACACTAACTGTGGTGATACACTAACTGTGGTGATACACTAGCTGTGGTGATACACTAACTGTGGTGATACACTGTGGTGATACACTAACTGTGGTGATACACTATGGTGATACACTAACTGTGGTGATACACTGTGGTGATACACGGTGGTGATACACTGTGGTGATACACTAACTGTGGTGATACACTGTGGTGATACACTAACTGTGGTGATACACTGTGGTGATACACTAACTGTGGTGATACACTGTGGTGATACACTAACTGTGGTGATACACTGTGGTGATACACTAACTGTGGTGATACACTAACTGTGGTGATACACTAACTGTGGTGATACACTAGCTGTGGTGATACACTAGCTGTGGTTACACACTAACTGTGGTGATACACTAACTGTGGTGATACACTAACTGTGGTTACACACTAACTGTGGTGATACACTAACTGTGGTGATACACTAGCTGTGGTTACACACTAACTGTGGTGATACACTAACTGTGGTGATACACTAGCTGTGGTTACACACTAACTGTGGTGATACACTAACTGTGGTGATACACTAGCTGTGGTTACACACTAACTGTGGTGATACACTAACTGTGGTGATACACTAGCTGTGGTTACACACTAACTGTGGTGATACACTAACTGTGGTGATACACTAACTGTGGTTACACACTAACTGTGGTGATACACTAGCTGTGGTGATACACTAGCTGTGGTGATACACTAACTGTGGTGATACACTAACTGTGGTGATACACTAACTGTGGTGATACACTAGCTGTGGTGATACACTAGCTGTGGTGATACACTGGCTGTGGTGATACACTGGCTGTGGTGATACACTAGCTGTGGTGATACACTAGCTGTGGTGATACACTAACTGTGGTGATACACTAACTGTGGTGATACACTAGCTGTGGTGATACACTGTGGTGATACACTAACTGTGGTGATACACTAGCTGTGGTGATACACTAACTGTGGTGATACACTAGCTGTGGTGATACACTGTGGTGATACACTAACTGTGGTGATACACTAACTGTGGTGATACACTAACTGTGGTGATACACTAACTGTGGTGACACACTAACTGTGGTGACACACTAACTGTGGTGACACACTAACTGTGGTGATACACTGTGGTGATACACTGTGGTGATACACTAGCTGTGGTGATACACTAGCTGTGGTGATACACTGTGGTGATACACTAACTGTGGTGATACACTAACTGTGGTGATACACTAACTGTGGTGATACACTAGCTGTGGTGATACACTAACTGTGGTGATACACTGTGGTGATACACTAACTGTGGTGATACACTATGGTGATACACTAACTGTGGTGATACACTGTGGTGATACACGGTGGTGATACACTGTGGTGATACACTAACTGTGGTGATACACTGTGGTGATACACTAACTGTGGTGATACACTGTGGTGATACACTAACTGTGGTGATACACTGTGGTGATACACTAACTGTGGTGATACACTGTGGTGATACACTGTGGTGATACACTGTGGTGATACACTAACTGTGGTGATACACTGTGGTGATACACTAACTGTGGTGATACACTAACTGTGGTGATACACTAACTGTGGTGATACACTAGCTGTGGTGATACACTAGCTGTGGTTACACACTAACTGTGGTGATACACTAACTGTGGTGATACACTAACTGTGGTTACACACTAACTGTGGTGATACACTAACTGTGGTGATACACTAGCTGTGGTTACACACTAACTGTGGTGATACACTAACTGTGGTGATACACTAGCTGTGGTTACACACTAACTGTGGTGATACACTAACTGTGGTGATACACTAACTGTGGTTACACACTAACTGTGGTGATACACTAACTGTGGTGATACACTAGCTGTGGTGATACACTAGCTGTGGTGATACACTAACTGTGGTGATACACTAACTGTGGTGATACACTAACTGTGGTGATACACTAACTGTGGTGATACACTAACTGTGGTGATACACTAGCTGTGGTGATACACTAGCTGTGGTGATACACTAACTGTGGTGATACACTAACTGTGGTGATACACTAACTGTGGTGATACACTAACTGTGGTGATACACTAACTGTGGTGATACACTAACTGTGGTGATACACTAGCTGTGGTGATACATTAGCTGTGGTGATACACTAACTGTGGTGACACACTAACTGTGGTGATACACTAACTGTGGTGATACACTAGCTGTGGTGATACACTGTGGTGATACACTAACTGTGGTGTTACACTAGCTGTGGTGATACACTAACTGTGGTGATACACTAACTGTGGTGATACACTAGCTGTGGTGATACACTAGCTGTGGTGATACACTAGCTGTGGTGATACACTAACTGTGGTGATACACTAACTGTGGTGATACACTGTGGTGATACACTGTGGTGATACACTAGCTGTGGTGATACACCTCACGGTGCGTGCGGAGTAGTAGCAGGGGAGCACGGAGTAGTAGCAGTGGAGCACAGAGTAGTAGCAGTGGAGCACAGAGTAGTAGCAGGGGAGCACGGAGTAGTAGCAGTGGAGCACAGAGTAGTAGCAGTGGAGCACAGAGTAGTAGCAGTGGAGCACAGAGTAGCAGCAGTGGAGCACAGAGTAGCAGCAGTGGAGCACGGAGTTGTAGCAGTGGAGCACGGAGTTGTAGCAGTGGAGCACAGAGTAGTAGCAGTGGAGCACAGAGTAGCAGCAGTGGAGCACAGAGTAGTAGCAGTGGAGCACGGAGTTGTAGCAGTGGAGCACAGAGTAGCAGCAGTGGAGCACAGAGTAGTAGCAGTGGAGCACGGAGTTGTAGCAGTGGAGCACAGAGTAGCAGCAGTGGAGCACGGAGTTGTAGCAGTGGAGCACGGAGTTGTAGCAGTGGAGCACAGAGTAGCAGCAGTGGAGCACAGAGTAGTAGCAGTGGAGCACGGAGTTGTAGCAGTGGAGCACAGAGTAGCAGCAGTGGAGCACGGAGTAGCAGCAGTGGAGCACAGAGTAGTAGCAGTGGAGCACAGAGTAGCAGCAGTGGAGCACAGAGTAGTAGCAGTGGAGCACAGAGTAGTAGCAGTGGAGCACAGAGTAGTAGCAGTGGAGCACAGAGTAGTAGCAGTGGAGCACGGAGTTGTAGCAGTGGAGCACAGAGTAGCAGCAGTGGAGCACAGAGTAGTAGCAGTGGAGCACAGAGTAGTAGCAGTGGAGCACAGAGTAGTAGCAGTGGAGCACAGAGTAGTAGCAGTGGAGCACAGAGTAGTAGCAGTGGAGCACAGAGTAGTAGCAGTGGAGCACGGAGTTGTAGCAGTGGAGCACAGAGTAGCAGCAGTGGAGCACGGAGTAGCAGCAGTGGAGCACAGAGTAGTAGCAGTGGAGCACAGAGTAGTAGCAGTGGAGCACGCCGTATCCCCCCGAACTGTGTCGTGACCTTAGCTATGGAGAAACACTTTTCGCTTCTCGCGTTTTTTCCCCCCCAGCAGTGTATCTGCCGTGCTAAATGTCGACTTCCTGCAACGTGTTTTCCTACTTCACACATCCCGTCAGCGGCTAGCCCTTCGGCGAGCGCTCGGCCCATCAGCAACGTCGGATCAACGCAGGCAAATCTCTGGACCGGTTTTCGACGTCTCAGCAGCAGTGAGGGGCTCGTGGGCAATAGGGCCCCCCTCCCCTCTGAGACTTTCATCAACTATGGTA
Organism: Petromyzon marinus; assembly: GCF_048934315.1. Taxonomy (NCBI): domain Eukaryota; kingdom Metazoa; phylum Chordata; class Hyperoartia; order Petromyzontiformes; family Petromyzontidae; genus Petromyzon; species Petromyzon marinus. The sequence goes on along the minus strand of NC_133717.1, from coordinate 1,741,475 downwards.
TCTTGCAATGTGGAAGGTCCGTTGCCCGAAACGTCGCCTATTGTTTGATTGTTGAAGCCACGCTTGTTGATGAATGTCTTGCTTTTCTGTTCTTGTTTGCTGTTGTTGTTGTTTGTGCACCATTCGCAATGTAGCAGCAGCAACAGCACCAGCTCCTGTGCTGTGTTGAATATTGCAGATGAGACTCCCACCCTGGTCTCTAGACTTCTCAACCTGGCTACGCAAAATCAACTTGAAGCGGGACCAGTCTCTTACAGAGTCCCATGCAGTGGGAAAAACATCCAGTCAGCACACACACACACACGTGATTCAGACACACACACGTGATTCAGGCACACACACACGTGGTCAAAGCACACACACACACGTGGTTCAGACACACACACACGTGGTTTACACACACACGTGGTTCACACACACACACGTGGTTCACACACACACGTGGTTCACACACACACGTGGTTCAGCCACGCACGCACACGCACGAGGTTGACGGCCACACACACACACGCACGTGGTCAAGGCACACACACACACGTGGTTCACACACACACGTGGTTCACACACACACGCACGAGGTTGACGGCCACACACGTGGTTCACACACACACGTGGTTCACACACACACACGTGGTTCACACACACACACGTGGTTCACACACACACACGTGGTTCACACACACACACGCACGAGGTTGACGGCCACACACACACACGTGGTTCACACACACACGTGGTTCACACACACACGTGGTTCACACACACACACGTGGTTCACACACACACACACACGTGGTTCACACACACACACGCACGAGGTTGACGGCCACAGACACACACACACGAGCGCCCTTACGCGATCTTGTGCGTGGCGATCCAGTCCCCGCGCACGCGAGCGTACACGCGACCGAACTGCAGTTGGACCCCCACGCGGGGCAGCATGGAGGCTCGGGCAGCCGGCACCTTCATGTCCACCACTGCCAACCTGGGCACACGGCGGGGGGGGGGGTCACCACGCCTCGCCATCGCTTCCTTCCTCCTGCCAGATGCTCTAGATCCGCCCGGCAGCTTTGAGGGGGCGAGCTAAACTCAACATATTTAAACGTTATTTTTGTCACGAATGACAAAAGCTCAACGAAGTGGCTTATCATCGCGTGGGAAGTTGTAGCAGCCAAATAATCTGAGCGCACGTTGATTCTAAATGTGCAGGGAAAACCCGGAGGGCCCGGAGGACAATCCACGTGGCCACAGAGAGAGAGACACCACCACCAACACGTGACATAGACACCACCACTACCACGTGACATAGACACCACCACTACCACGTGACATAGACACCACCACCAACACGTGACATAGACACCACCACCAACACGTAACATAGACATCACCACCAACACGTGACATAGACACCACCACTACCACGTGACATAGACACCACCACCAACACGTGACATAGACACCACCACCAACACGTGACATAGACACCACCACCAACACGTGACATAGACACCACCACTACCACGTGACATAGATACCACCACCAACACGTGACATAGACACCACCACTACCACGTGAAATAGACACCACCACTACCACGTGACATAGACACCACCACCAACACGTGACATAGACACCACCACCAACACGTAACATAGACACCACCACTACCACGTGACATAGACACCACCACCAACACGTGACATAGACACCACCACTACCACGTGACATAGACACCACCACCAACACGTGACATAGACACCACCACCAACACGTAACATAGACACCACCACCAACACGTGACATAGACACCACCACCAACACGTGGCATAGACACCACCACCAACACGTGACATAGACACCACCACCAACACGTGACATAGACACCACCACTACCACGTGACATAGACACCACCACTACCACGTGACATAGACACCACCACCATCACGTGACATAGACACCACCACCACAACACGTGACATAGACACCACCACTACCACGTGACATAGACACCACCACCACGTGACATAGACACCACCACCACGTAACATAGACACCACCACCAACACGTGACATAGACACCACCACCAACACGTGACATAGACACCACCACGTAACAGACACCACCACCACGTGACATAGACACCACCACCACGTAACATAGACACCACCACCAACACGTGACATAGACACCACCACCAACACGTGACATAGACACCACCACCAACACGTGACATAGACACCACCACCAACACGTGACATAGACACCACCACCAACACGTGACATAGACATCACCACCACCAACACGTGACATAGACACCACCACCAACACGTGACATAGACACCACCACCAACACGTGGCATAGACACCACCACCACTACCACGTGACATAGACACCACCACCACAACACGTGACATAGACACCACCACCAACACGTAACAAAGACACCACCACTACCACGTGACATAGACACCACCACCAACACGTGACATAGACACCACCACCAACACGTGACATAGACACCACCACCAACACGTAACAAAGACACCACCACCACGTGACATAGACACCACCACCAACACGTGACATAGACACCACCACCACGTGACATCTACAGCAGGCATCGTGTGCCGTGCGGGCCTTCACAGGCGCTCGCTAACACCACTTGCCCCAATAGTCAGTTGAGGCTCTATGGGGGGGTCTTTAGCTTTGTGTGCGGGGTGCGGTGGCGGTAGTGTTGTTGTGTATGACTGTGTGTGTGTATGACTGCGTGTGTGTGCTGAGCGGTAGTGTAGCGGTTAGCTTCCCGCTCACGGCCAACACCATCAGTGACGATAAATTATCTGCACCGGTCCTGGGCCTCCCCTAGGTCGACTCAGCCTCAAAATTTGTAACTGGTGCGGTGTGTAGTAAACATCGCCACTGGGGAGACAAAGGCGGCCGGGCGTGGTGCTGGCCACCCACCCCCTCGTGTGCCGTGCAGGCCTTTATAGGTGCCACTCGCTAGCGACACTTGCCCCCACAGTCTGTTAAAGGCTATACGGGGGACCTTTGTCTTTGGAGCGGCGGCAAAGTGGCACGAGGGGGAGACGCGGGGGGGGGGGGCCGCTACAGCCAGGCGCCGTGAGAGGCGTTGGCGCCTTGGGGAGGGCTGCACCCAGCAGTGGGTTGACCATGCCTGCCACTGCTGATGATGATGCTTATGATGATGATGCTGATGATGATGCTGATACTGCTGATGATGATGATGCTGATGATGCTGCTGATGATGGCACTGCTGATGATGACACTGCTGATGATGCTGATACTGCTGATGATGACACTGCTGATGATGCTGATACTGCTGATGATGACACTGCTTATGATGACACTGCTGATGATGATGCTGATACTGCTGCTGCTAATGATGTTGCTGCTGATGATGATGCTGCTGATGATGCTGATAGTGCTGCTGCTAATGATGCTGCTGCTGATGATGATACTGCTGATGATGATACTGCTGATGATGATGATGCTGATGATGATACTGCTGATGATGATGCTGATGATGATGATGCTGATGATGATGATGCTGATGATGATGATGCTGATGATGATGATGATGCTGATGATGATGACACTGCTGATGATACTGCTGATGATGCTGATACTGCTGATGATGATGCTGATGATGCTGATACTGCTGATGATACTGCTGATGATGCTGATACTGCTGATGATGCTGCTGATTATGCTGCTGCTAATGATGTCGCTACTGCTGCTGCTGATGATGCTGCCACTGCTGCTGATGATGCTGCTGCTGATGATGATGATGATACTGCTGATGATGATACTGCTGATGATGACACTGCTGATAATACTGCTGAAGATGCTGCCACTGCTGCTGATGATGATACTGCTGCTAATAATGCTGATACTGCTGATGATGCTGCTGCTAATGATGTTGCTACTGCTGCAGATGATGATGCTGCTGATGATGATGCTGCTGATGATGATACTGCTGCTAATAATGCTGATACTGCTGATGATGCTGCTGCTAATGATGTTGCTACTGCTGCTGATGATGCTGCCACTGCTGCTGATGATGCTGCTGATGCTGATACTGCTGATGATGCTGATACTGCTGATGATGCTGATACTGCTGATGATGCTGCTGATGATGTTGCTACTGCTGCTGCTGATGATGCTGCCACTGCTGCTGCTGATGATGCTGAAACTGCTGATGATGCCGCTGCTAATGATGTTGCTACTGCTGCTGATGATGCTGCTGCTGATGATACTGCTGATGATGATACTGCTGCTGATGATGATACTGCTGATGATAATGCTGCTAATGATGTTGCCACTGCTGCTGATGATGCTGCTGCTGATGATACTGCTGATGATGCTGCTGCTAATGATGTTGCTACTGCTGCTGCTGATGATGCTGATACTGCTGATGATGATGCTGATACTGCTGATGATGCTGCTAGTGATGTTGCTACTGCTGCTGATGATGATGCTGCTGATGATGATGATGCTGATACTGCTGATGATGCTGATACTGCTGATGCTGCTAATGATGTTGCTACTGCTGCTGATGATGATGATGCTGCTGATGATGATACTGCTGCTAATAATGCTGATACTGCTGATGATGCTGCTGCTAATGATGTTGCTACTGCTGCTGCTGATGATGCTGCTGATGATGATACTGCTGCTAATAATGCTGATGCTGCTGCTGCTAATGATGTTGCTACTGCTGCTGCTGATGATGCTGCTGCTGATGATACTGATACTGCTGATGATGCTGATACTGCTGATGATGCTGCTAATGATGTTGCTACTGCTGCTGATGATGATCTTGCCACTGCTGCTGATGATGATGCTGCTGCTGATGATACTGCTGCTAATAATGCTGATACTGCTGGTGATGCTACTGCTAATGATGTTGCTACTGCTGCTGATGATGATGCTGCTGCTGATGATACTGCTGCTAAGAATGCTGATACTGCTGGTGATGCTGCTGCTAATGATGTTGCTACTGCTGCTGATGATGATGCTGCCACTGCTGCTGCTGATGATGCTGCTGATGATGCTGCTGCTAATAATGCTGATACTGCTGATGTTGCTGCTGATGCTGCTGCTGATGATGATGTTGCTACTGCTGCTGATGATTATGCTGCCACTGCTGCTGATGATGATGCTGCTGATGATGATACTGCTGCTAATAATGCTGATACTGCTGGTGATGCTACTGCTAATGATGTTGCTACTGCTGCTGCTGATGATGATGCTGCTGATGATGATACTGCTGCTAATAATGCTGATACTGCTGGTGATGCTGCTGCTAATGGTGTTGCTACTGCTGCTGCTGATGATGCTGCTGATGATTATGCTGCTGATGATGATACTGCTGCTAATAATGCTGATACTGCTGGTGATGCTGCTGCTACTGCTGCTGCTGATGATACTGCTGCTAATAATGCTGATACTGCTGGTGATGCTGCTGCTAATGATGTTGCTACTGCTGCTGATGATGCTGCCACTGCTGCTGATGATGATGATGCTGCTGATGATGCTGCTGCTAATAATGCTGATACTGCTGATGTTGCTGCTGATGCTGCTGCTGATGATGATGTTGATACTGCTGATCATGCTGCTGATGATGATGATGCTGCTGCTGATGATGTTGCTGATGCTGATGTTGCTGCTGCTGATGCTGCTGATGATGATACTGCTGCTAATAATGCTGATACTGCTGATGATGATAATGTTGCTACTGCTGATCATGTCACTGCTGCTGATGACGACACAGTAATGCCGAGTGGGCCCCCTCTCACCCCGAGATGACGTAAATGACCTTGCCGACGGCCAGGCCCGTGGAGCCAGAGATGGGAGCCACAGATAAGTCCTTGACGCGTTTCTCCAGCAGCTGGCGTCCAACCTTCAGCGCTGCGGGAGCGCGCGCAGACACCGCAAACAACAACAACAACAAACAACAACATCGTCAACAACAACAACAAACATCGTCGTCGTCAGGCCGAAGGGCGGATCTGTGCGAATTTATGTTTTTGTTTGCGAATGTGATCAGCGTCACGAAACACACGCGCGCACACACAAACGTTACAATATTCTCTTGCGAGCGAATGCGTACGCTTCGTTTGCGCATTGTCGCTCTCGGTGGGCGACAAGTCCCCGCTCGGATTCGGCAGCCCGACGAAGATTCCTCCTCGGCCGGCCGTCAAATGGGGCCCGATGAGGATGGCGCGTCAGAGTTCCACGCGAGCACGTGGCCACATCGCGACGTCTCGCCACGACTGCTGTGCTGTGCAGCTTGGCGCGCGACAAACACGTTTAAACAAAAATGATTTGTTACAAATTTAGTGGAATACAATTGCCAACGTGGGGCCTCCGTGTGTTTACAAATGCCCGGGCCGATTTTTCTGTTGTCTCGGTCCGTCACTGGCCATCGTTGTGATTGTTATCATCGGTGTGGAGGCACATGACCCCTGAACTTCACTTCACACGTCACGTGACTTCACCTCACACGTCACGTGACTTCACCTCACGCGTCACGTGACTTCACATCACACGCCACGTGACTTCACCTCACGCGTCACGTGACTTCACATCACACGCCACGTGACTTCACCTCACACGTCACGTGACTTCACTTCACACGTCACGTGACTTCACCTCACACGTCACGTGACTTCACCTCACACGTCACGTGACTTCACCTCACACGATCGGTTGCCACACGATGCCTGCCCAATTCAAAAGGGCCAGCAAACGAGATGTGCATGTGTCTGTTGAACTTCTGCGTGGCCGTCGGAGGTGCACGGAGAAAGATTAAGGAAGTGAACAGAAAACGCCGCTCTAAACAAGTGAGTTTTCTCTCTGGATGATTCAAAGGCGCGCGGCTCCAGTGGCTTCCGAATATCGGAAGGAAGAGCGTTCCAGACGGCCGCAGAGATAAATCCGTCCCTCCAAGCAGCTCAAGCCGCACTCTCATCTAAAACAAGGTCCCACGAACACGCCCGCGAGGAAGGAGACGCACACGCGTGGAGTGACGTTCCCGCGACACTCAATAACACAACACAATTTATCCACAATGATATCTTCTTCTTCTTCTATCGTACGGCGGCTGATGTTGGTGCAGAGCAAAGACTACGATTTCACATTCAGGCGGTGTGAAGCCAGACAGCCTCGTCAGGAGCAGCGGAGTGGCGTTCCGTCATCATTGCTGCGATTGTCTCCTAAGTATTTGTGGACCGGGGCATCGCGTCGTATGGCGTCTGTTCTGGATGACCACAGTCGCACCAATGCTACTGGACAGATTTTACATTTACATTTGTGCATCGGCTATTCCGCATCTACTGCTGCCATGGTTTGTGCAGCGGACGCAGTTCAGCGTGGACCACGAGCAGCTCCGTGGCTCGCACTAACCGGGTATGAGAGCTGTGATTCTTGCACCACTTTGGTTCTCAATCGCACAACAATTGTACCCTGTTAATAACTACACAGGGTTTGAGGAAATATAGTAAGGTGTAGTTACGTGCCCGTGCTTAATTTGTGTATTCGATGCTTGACCTTAAAAAAAGAAAATCTGGCCATGTCTCGCACCCCCTAGAAAGGGCATCTCGCAACTCCAGGTCAAGAAGAACCACTGGGCTAGAGACACGTGCGGATATCACACTCGAACCCTGCTCTTTACCGGACCGGCAACACCGACCGGATCTCGGCCACTGCTGATGCCACTGCGAGGGCCCCTTTCGTGTTCGATGTCGGCTCGCCTGCTGTGGGGTTTTGGCTGCTTCTGGCCAAAAGAAATTTGAAATTCCTACTTGGGAGCGCTCGAAGGAATTGGCCTCCTCGCCGCGTGCGTTAAGCCCCGTTTTGTTGACAAATCCCCTGTCAATGTAGCCACCCTGTAGGCTGATGATGAATGATGCAGCTGATGATGATAAATCATTGGTAAACACGAAGCATGCATAACTCTTGTTCTGTCTCCACGTGATCCTACTCTGAAGCATTACCTATGCCTGGAGCTGCCTGGCTGGCTGCTGACTACGCTCCTTCGAACACCAACAGTAAACTCTGCAGAAAGTGGGCTGATGTTGGCCAGTGCCACCGAAACTATATAGCTGGGTAACTGGCTACACGGGATTTCTCCGTGTAAAAATAATCATTGGAGTGTAACGGCGGAAGACGTTCGGATTTTATTCCATAATGTTAGGACAACTAGACACACTTTTCTTGAGATGGTTTCTTTATTGAAGACACGTGACCAGGCGGAGACCCCACTGCAACAGCCCCGAGTGTCCCGCACATCTCCCCCTTATATGCGGACCGAGGCCACGCCCCTCTTCCCGAACTTTCTTGATGACTCTGGACGCTCGCTGCACCGGCAGACTCTACTGTCCTCTTCCGTCACCTGACCAGGCTCCCTTCTCGATCATTCCCGCAGCCACCAGTCCCTTCGTACTCACAGCTGACACCCCTGTCATTAACCTCCCGTGGCCACTCGTCCCTTCGCACTGTAGGCTGACTCCCCTGTCATTAACCTCCCGTGGCCACTCGTCCCTTCGCACTGTAGGCTGACTCCCCTGTTATTAACCTCCCGTGGCCACTAGTCCCTTCGCACTATAGGCTGACTCTCCTGTTATTAACCTCCCGTGGCCACGAGTCCCTTCGCACTGTAGGCTGACTCCCCTGTCATTAACCTCCCGTGGCCACTAGTCCCTTCGTACTCACAGCTGACTCCCCTGTTATTAACCTCCCGTGGCCACGAGTCCCTTCGCATTATAGGCTGACTCCCCTGTCATTAACCTACCATGGCCACTCGTCCCTTCGCACTGTAGGCTGACTCCCCTGTCATTAACCTACCGTGGCCACTAGTCCCTTCGCAGTGTAGGCTGACTCCCCTGTCATTACCTCCCATGGCCACTAGTCCACTCACACCCCAGGTAGACTCTACAGTCATATTAATAATTGACAGCGACACTGACTAGGTGGGAGTCATGCACAGGAGACTCACGCGGATAATAAAAAAAAAACCGCTCTAACTTTTCAAGCGCCTGCTCCTATTCGGGTAATGATTTCGCCAGAATATTTCCTTAAATGCGATCAAATATAACGACAACGACAACCCCCTGACAATTCTTGTCGTCTTGGCATTCCATTGTTACGTTAAAACAAGCGGATTATACTCCACGAGGGTTGCGAGTCGAGCGCTGACGTGTCAGCTGTCCTTTTGGTTTCCTCTGCACAGAGCCAACGATTCCTCAACTCGTCACAAACACAAATAGTGAGACCATCAGCCCATTGGCTTTTGAGAACAATATAACGTTTTAATGTTAGCAGGTAAGACCCCGCTGATCTATGTAGCTCGATTTCAGAAGCGACCTGGCCACAAATGAGGGCTCAACGAAGTTGCTTATCCCGTGGAAAAGTATATCATCAAAATTATCTAATTGAATGTTTCTAAATGTGGAGGGAAAACCCGGAGGACCCAGAGAAAAATCCACGCGACCACGGGGAGAGAGAAAGACGCAAACTCCAAATATACAGCAGCAGCAGGCGTGAAGAGTGGGGATCGAGCCCACGACCTCCTGTATACCAGGCAAGGTAGTTGGCAGGTGTCCATGCCTCTGGCTAACACAGCGGGTGCAATGTACGTATATGTGGGTATGTATGTTGAACTTCTTTCGCACCGTACTTAGCCAACCGTGGTAATCGGAGGTGCATTAAACGTGCGTGCCGATGTCACGGTCCACATCGCTAAATCCAAGCCACCTCGAGCCCTCCACGCCTCCTTTGTGCGTCTCACTCCCACTCGCTCTTTCCTTCTCTCTTCTCCCCCTCTTCCATCCCCTATCATCATCATCATCACCCTCTCATCATCATCACCCACTCATCATCACCTTATCATCATCACCCTCTTATCATCTCAGACATCTGGGTCCGGTCGTTCCTTCTCCCCCTCTTCCTCCGCTTCCTACCCAGCGCGTTTGCCCTTCTCTCTCTGCTGTGCATCTTAAACTAAAAACTATTAAACGAAACATTGGTTTGCTTTAGCAGGGAAAGCCCATTGAGCTATATAGCGTCCTGTCCACAAACGATACAAAACGCACATTTCGATTTAAAGCTTTCGTGACTGCAGGGATTCAACTTCTTGGTTCTTTCGGTAAAGTCACGTAGAATGGAAATAAAATAACAAAAATAAAACATAATAAAATAAAATTCTCACGACGTTTCGGCCACAACACAAGTAGCCTTCTTCGGGTGAATGAACAGGACTGCCCAGAAGACGGCGCTTGAGTGAACATTGTTAAGCATGGGTCGCGTCTTTTAAGCTGTGTGGGCGGAATTAACATATGAATGAGCGTGTCACCCAGCACCACCACCGGATCGGAGGAGGGTGGCGGCTGGGCCAAGGTGCTCTGCTCTGTCCTGTGTTGCGTTGTTACTCTGCTATAAACTGTACTACTATACAATACAATATTATACCTTCCAATCTAAACTACGTGCTGTAATATCATATCCATAGACAAAATTCCACCTTTGAATTATACAATGCGTTACTATACACTACCCTATACTTTAGACTGTAAAGTATTAGACTTGTAACATTACACTATGTCTTCTTTGGTTCTTTCGGTAAAGTCACGTAGAATGAGAATAAAATAATAAATTGATAAAATAAAATAACACAATAATATTCTCACGACGTTTCGGCCACAACACAAGCGGCCTTCATCAGGTGAAGGGGGCGAGACTGTCTGGTAGGACAGCGCTGGAGTGAGAGAGCCACGTTCAGATCACGGCTTTTAAGCTGTGTGAGAGGAACAAAGAGCCTTGACAAAGGAATTAGCATAAAATTTAGCATTGAAATGGCTGAATGATTAGCTTGTGACTGGTCACAGAAATAGCTATGTTAAAAGTTAAAGCATACACATCCGCAGAGGTACCCATTGTTAAAAGGAATTAGCATAGAATTTAGCATTGAAATAGCTAAGTTAAGGCATACACATCCGCAGAGGCACCCCTTGACAATGGGATTAGCATAGAATTTAGCATTGAAATGGCTGAGTGATTCGCTTGTAACTGCTACAGAAATAGTTACGTTGAAGTCAGAGCATACACATTCACTGAGGCACTTAGTACAAATCAAACAGGAGAATTTAGCATTGAAATAACTAGGCGAATTTAGCATTGAAATAACTGGGTGATTTGCTAGTGACTGGTCACAGAAATGACTACACATCTGAGCTATTCACAGTACTATATAGTGAACCAATAAAAACTAAAATATAAATTACCTTCATGTTATCAATAAACTCTATATTCTCCAATCAGCTAAGCTACCAACCATAAGTCGTTATATATCACAATGCTATATGGCGAAAAAATGGGTGGATTCTTACCCTCAAATTTCCGTACCACGGATAGCTACGGGCCCCGTTCAGACGGACGAGTTCGTCCATGGTCGGAACAGAGGAGGGGGAGAGAGACAGCTGCGAAGCCCTAGTATACTCCATGTTGTAAACCATACCATTAACCGTGGTGTGAGAGGTATTAAGAGGCAATGCTGGCGAAAGAGCTGCGGTCTGAAGGTCATCGTAAAATTACAATTAATTAAGAACAGAAATGATTTAACACATCTTTCCAGTGGTTACTAAGCCTGAATCCATCTTCTCGGTTGAAATTGTCTCTGTGCTTGTATATGTGAATGGCCTCATTAACGAATCTCTCATGGTAGCCAGTTGGTTTGCAAAGAACCTCCGTCTTGGAGAAGTCAATGTCATGTGAGCCCACTGAATTGTAACAGTGATCTGCCACGGCAGAGGAGTTCGTCTTACCGTGTTTCAAGTCTGCTTTATGTTCGCGGATGCGGTCCAAGATATGTCTTTCGGTTTCTCCAATGTAGCTACTACCACAGAGGCACTTTAGTTTGTAAACGCCCGGGTACTGTATGTCTGGAAGAGCATCTTTTACAGATGGAACTAAATCACGGATTTTGTGTACTGTGTTGAATCGGACCTGGATCTTGTGTTTATTCAGGATTTTGGAGATCTTTTTAGTGACCCCTGCAATGTAGGGTAAGGTGATGGTTTTGAGTGGCTCCACAAGAGGATCCTTCTTCATGACTGGAGTGATGGCTTTGCGGATTGTGTAGTCGGAGTAGCCATTAGCCCTGAGAGCCTGGTGTACGTGCTTGAGTTCACTGGTAATGTGTTCCTGGTCGGAAATGCATTGGGCTCTATGGTATAGAGTCTTGATGAGGCAGGATCCTCTTGTGGAGCCACTCAAAACCATCACCTTACCCTACATTGCAGGGGTCACTAAAAAGATCTCCAAAATCCTGAATAAACACAAGATCCAGGTCCGATTCAACACAGTACACAAAATCCGTGATTTAGTTCCATCTGTAAAAGATGCTCTTCCAGACATACAGTACCCGGGCGTTTACAAACTAAAGTGCCTCTGTGGTAGTAGCTACATTGGAGAAACCAAAAGACATATCTCGGACCGCATCCGCGAACATAAAGCAGACTTGAAACACGGTAAGACGAACTCCTCTGCCGTGGCAGATCACTGTTACAATTCAGTGGGCTCACATGACATTGACTTCTCCAAGACGGAGGTTCTTTGCAAACCAACTGGCTACCATGAGAGATTCGTTCATGAGGCCATTCACATATACAAGCACAGAGACAATTTCAACCGAGAAGATGGATTCAGGCTTAGTAACCACTGGAAAGATGTGTTAAATCATTTCTGTTCTTAATTAATTGTAATTTTACGATGACCTTCAGACCGCAGCTCTTTCGCCAGCATTGCCTCTTAATACCTCTCACACCACGGTTAATGGTATGGTTTACAACATGGAGTATACTAGGGCTTCGCAGCTGTCTCTCTCCCCCTCCTCTGTTCCGACCATGGACGAACTCGTCCGTCTGAACGGGGCCCGTAGCTATCCGTGGTACGGAAATTTGAGGGTAAGAATCCACCCATTTTTTCGCCATATAGCATTGTGATATATAACGACTTATGGTTGGTAGCTTAGCTGATTGGAGAATATAGAGTTTATTGATAACATGAAGGTAATTTATATTTTAGTTTTTATTGGTTCACTATATAGTACTGTGAATAGCTCAGATGTGTAGTCATTTCTGTGACCAGTCACTAGCAAATCACCCAGTTATTTCAATGCTAAATTCGCCTAGTTATTTCAATGCTAAATTCTCCTGTTTGATTTGTACTAAGTGCCTCGGTGAATGTGTATGCTCTGACTTCAACGTAACTATTTCTGTAGCAGTTACAAGCGAATCACTCAGCCATTTCAATGCTAAATTCTATGCTAATCCCATTGTCAAGGGGTGTCTCTGCGGATGTGTATGCCTTAACTTAGCTATTTCAATGCTAAATTCTATGCTAATTCCTTTCAACAATGGGTGCCTCTGCGGATGTGTATGCTTTAACTTTTAACATAGCTATTTCTGTGACCAGTCACAAGCTAATCATTCAGCCATTTCAATGCTAAATTTTATGCTAATTCCTTTGTCAAGGCTCTTTGTTCCTCTCACACAGCTTAAAAGCCGTGATCTGAACGTGGCTCTCTCACTCCAGCGCTGTCCTACCAGACAGTCTCGCCCCCTTCACCTGATGAAGGCCGCTTGTGTTGTGGCCGAAACGTCGTGAGAATATTATTGTGTTATTTTATTTTATCAATTTATTATTTTATTCTCATTCTACGTGACTTTACCGAAAGAACCAAAGAAGATGAATCATTGCAGTCACGAAAGCTTTAAATCGAAATTACACTATGTCTTAGTCTATCAACCCTACTATATACCACACTGCTGTATATTCACTATACAATTACGATACTATATATCGCCTTATGAATTTTATTTTAGTATGTTTCATTTTTATTATTTTATTTCCATTCTACGCGACTTTACCGAAAGAACCAAGAATAACAAAACGCACATTGCTTCTCAATGTGAAGGGGTTAAAAAAACTCCACGTGACCACCACAGTGTGCGAGAGACTAAACCCCCAAATACAGCAGCAGGCGTCAGGGTCGGCATCGACCCCACGACCTTCTGGACACCAGGCGAGGTCTTTATTATCTCGCCACCGTGGCCCCCGGAGGTCATCAAGCCACCTTGGCTTCACGCAAGCGACCGCTGGACCGTGCGGTGTGAGCGAAGCCGACCGGACCCACCGTATTGGAGTCCCTGCGGAGTGATGTGAACCTCCAGGCCTGGGCTACTGCTGGTCCCATCGGCTGCAGCTTCGTCAAAGCTGCTCGCCATCAGCAGCATCATCATCATCGTCGTCGTCGTCAGCAGCACGGTCATCTTCTGCAGTGCCATCGCAGTAGTCACGAGCAGCGTCAGCTTCATCAGCGGCAGCAAACCCGAGTCCGTATTCCACGGTCTCTGTGGCTTTAATGTTGCAGTGGCGAATCCTTTAGTGTGGTGCAAGGGGGAGGTGGCAGGAGATGGGGGGAGGGGGGAGTTAGAGAGTGGAGAGAGATGGGCGAGTCCGTGGGAGACATTGGGGGATGGTAGCGGTCTCTATTATCACTTCAACGCAGCTTTGGAGAGCTGACCATCCAGATAAGACGTCCTGGAAAATGCCGGGTCTTGTTTTTTGGCAGTGTGTGCGCGCGCGTGTCTGCGTGTGCTGGAATGTTACCGCATTCTTTCGATTATAAGACGCTCCGGAAAATAAGATGCCCGGTGTCAATAAGGTTATTCAAGTACAGGTCCGGTCTATTACACACCGCACAGAGACCGCATTATAAGACGCGTGTTCAACTTTTACTTTGTTAAATAAAACAACTTCGTCTTGTTGTCTGTGGGAATACGGTATCCGTGTGTATGGTCAGTGTCTCCCTGTCACTAGATCGTGTCTCCAGTGTCTCCCTGTCACTAAAGCGTGTCTCCAGTGTCTCCCTGTCACTAAAGCGTGTCTCCAGTGTCTCCCTGTCACTAAAGCGTGTCTCCACTGTCTCCCTGTCACTAGAGCGTGTCTCCAGTGTCTCCCTGTCACTAAAGCGTGTCTCCACTGACTCCCTGTCACTAAAGCGTGTCTCCACTGTCTCCCTGTCACTAAAGCGTGTCTCCACTGACTCCCTGTCACTAAAGCGTGTCTCCACTGTCTCCCTGTCACTAAAGCGTGTCTCCACTGTCTCCCTGTCACTAAAGCGTGTCTCCAGTGTCTCCCTGTCACTAAAGCGTGTCTCCAGTGTCTCCCTGTCACTAGATCGTGTCTCCAGTGTCTCCCTGTCACTAGATCGTGTCTCCAGTGTCTCCCTGTCACTAGATCGTGTCTCCAGTGTCTCCCTGTCACTAGATCGTGTCTCCACTGTCTCCCTGTCACTAGATCGTGTCTCCCTGTCACTGTCTCCCTGTCACTAAAGCGTGTCTCCACTGTCTCCCTGTCACTAGATCGTGTTTCCAGTGTCTCCCTGTCACTAGATCGTGTCTCCAGTGTCTCCCTGTCACTAAAGCGTGTCTCCACTGTCTCCCTGTCACTGTCTCCCTGTCACTAAAGCGTGTCTCCAGTGTCTCCCTGTCACTAAAGCGTGTCTCCAGTGTCTCCCTGTCACTAGATCGTGTCTCCAGTGACTCCCTGTCACTAAAGCGTGTCTCCAGTGTCTCCCTGTCACTGTCTCCCTGTCACTAAAGCGTGTCTCCAGTGTCTCCCTGTCACTAGATCGTGTCTCCAGTGTCTCCCTGTCACTAAAGCGTGTCTCCACTGTCTCCCTGTCACTGTCTCCCTGTCACTAGATCGTGTCTCCAGTGTCTCCCTGTCACTAAAGCGTGTCTCCACTGTCTCCCTGTCACTGTCTCCTTGTCACTAAAGCGTGTCTCCAGTGTCTCCCTGTCACTAAAGCGTGTCTCCAGTGTCTCCCTGTCACTAGATCGTGTCTCCAGTGTCTCCCTGTCACTAAAGCGTGTCTCCAGTGTCTCCCTGTCACTAAAGCGTGTCTCCAGTGTCTCCCTGTCACTAAAGCGTGTCTCCAGTGTCTCCCTGTCACTAAAGCGTGTCTCCAGTGTCTCCCTGTCAATAAAGCGTGTCTCCAGTGTCTCCCTGTCACTAAAGCGTGTCTCCAGTGTCTCCCTGTCACTAAAGCGTGTCTCCAGTGTCTCCCTGTCACTAAAGCGTGTCTCCAGTGTCTCCCTGTCAATAAAGCGTGTCTCCACTGTCTCCCTATCATATGAGCATTAATAAGCAATCGTCATTCATTAATTTCCACGTTCCCATGACAGCGCTGGACATTCATTAGCAGGGCCGCCGTAGACTTCCCACACCACGCGGTGCTCAGTGAATCAACCACGGGTGTATGGTGATTATGGGCTGAGTTAAACACCGGACCCCGAACTGAAGTGGAATCTTTCAGCTTGTGAGCTGAGTGCCCTCGGGCAGAGATGGCAACAACAATGACGGTCTGGACTCTGGTACAACACTCATAACTACTATGAACGATTTTCATTTTATTTTACCCGCTAAGGCCCCACAGAGCGACGTCGCTATTTTTCAGAAGCGACCTCGTCGCAAATGATCGCCCAACAAGATAGCTTATCACGTGGATATTTTTTAACCAGGTAAGGTCCACTGAGCTTCTTCATAGCTATTATTTCACTAATGATAGCTCAACGAAGTGGGCTCATCACGTGCAAATGTAAAGCAGCCAAATACTCCAAACGCCTGATGTTGATTCTCAACGGAGGAGGGAAAAACCGGAGGACCCGGAGAAAAATCCCCCAGACCACCATGGGGAGAGAGAAACAAACGCACATTACAAATATACAGCTCGGCGTCAGGGTCGTGATCGAACCCACGACCTCCTGCGTACGAGGCGAGGTAGTTAACATCTCCTAGCCACGATACAGGGGTGGGTTGAGAAAGAGGGGGACGGGGTGTTGCTTGACCATACTTCACCGCGCCGATCGATAGGGGGGGCAGCAGGACTGGTGCAGGTATTGTCCCTGGCGATTTGCACGGGCGCAGCTGTAGGGAGCGGGGGGGGGGGTTGTGGCTGCGTTGTGCGGCCAATAGGGGTCCAGTCGGTCACAAGCGGGGCCAGAATGAAAAGATAAACACCTTAAATGTTTTTTTTTAATATTTTTTCATTAAAAAAAATCACCTGCGGTCTATCATGGACCAGGCCCCATTAACGCGTCTGGATATCGCCATGACAATCGAGCAGTAGAAATTTCTAGATTTAAAGCTTGCGTGACTGCTAGGATCCATACTCGTTGGTTCTATTGGGTAAAGTCACGTAGGTGAAAATAAAATAACAAAAAATCACGACGTTTCGGCCACAACACAAGCGGCCTTCATCAGGTGAAAGGACGAGACTGTCTGGAGGATATCCGAAACCGATGGAGCCGGCACGAAAGCAAGAGGCATTGATAATTTATTTGTATGTATTGTACCCTTAAATTGAGTTTTCGTTTGTTAACACTGTCGCTGCGAGACTGTCTTCCTCTATACCCAATGTGCGGTTCAAATAAAATAATATATATAGTTTTAGCCTAACGTATTATTCTATCCGGTGTTAAACATATCCGTTAGCTGTTTCAGTTAAAAGTGAGTCGGGAGAAAGAAGGGGGGCCCCAGTCGGATCTCGCATAGCCCCCCCCCCCCCCCAATTGATATTGGGAGCTACGCCCCCTGCTCTGAACTTTCTATTTCACCGGGTCAGGCTCCACTGAGATGCGATCGAGCTCTCTGTAAGAATCGACTCTGGCTGTCGCAAATGAGAGCACAACGAGGTGGCTCGTCGTCATCCCCATCAGCACGTGGAGATCTCGAGCAGCCAAATACCCTGGTCGTGTAACGTCGATGCTCAATGTAGGAGGGGGAAAAAAATCCCCGGAGGAGCCGGAGAAAAACCCACGACCACCACGGGCAGAGAGAGAGAGAGAGAGACACGCAAACTCCAAATATACAGCAGCAGCAGCAGGCGTCAGGGTCGAGATCGAACCCACGACTTCCTGCATACCAGGCGAGGAAGTTAACATCTCCTAGCCACCGTGTCTGATTCTCCTTTCCCTGGCTTGGTTCGACTCTACGACATCCGCACTTCCTGTCCACACCACGACTCGGCGAATCGGACAAGGGACCCCACGTTGTGGAATATCGCGTGCCAGGAAGAAGGGTCATTGCCCGAAACGTTAGATAATTTTGCCGCTATGCATTTCTACATGATACTCCACTTTGTCGAGTCACCATTTGTGGCCAGGTATCGTACGAGGCGAGGTCGTTGACATCCCGTCCCGACGTCTAGCCGCGTTGTCAACCCACTCAAAGGATACAGTCCTCGGTTTATGGGGAAGGGGTTGTTTGACCATACTTCACCACGTCGCTCAATAAGGGCCTGGCAGGACTGGTGCAGGTATTACCCTTCACTGCTGAGGGTCGTGACTACGCTCCCAGTACGATGACGCGATGCTATTCGCTGCCACACTCACACAGGAGGCCCTTTATCCACGAGACGGGCCTTACGGGAGGCGTTTGCGTTCACTCTGCAGCGTTCTCTTCGCTCGCGGGGTTATATTTCAGCTTAGTCATCCATCAATGCCGTACCGCATTACACACAAATACCCCCCCCTCCCCCCAATTTTTTTTATAAAGAAACTCCTATTATTTAAGTCGTGAACTTTATTACAGAAAAAAAAATCTTAAGATCTTGGAGATACAAAGAGACAGAGTGGTTATTATTATGAGCAGAGCACGGCTGAGTCGTGGTGCTCCGAGCACGCCGTGCGTGTCCGCGTTCTCATGGATATCACTGCCTGTTTACTGGGCTTTATTTAAAAAAAACTATATTTGAAAGTGGCTCAGTTGAGTCGCGACTCAGCGGTGACTCGGCTTCTAAAACGGCTCTGCTCAGCCTTGAGCCGTTCAGCTGCTTCCAAAAGACGCATTGAATGAGCGGCTCAGCGGTGTCTCGACTCAGGTTTTAGCCGTTCAACTGCTTGCACAAGACGCGTTTAGTGAGCAGCTTAGCGGTGGCTCGGCTTCTAACATGGCTCGGCTCAGCCTTGAACCGTTCAGCTGCTTCCAAAGACGTGTTGAGTGAGCAGCTTAGCAGTGGCTCGGCTCAGGCTCGGCTCAAAGTTGAGCCGTTCAGCTGCTTCTAATGACGCGTTGAGTGAGCGGCTCAGCGGTGACTCGCCTTCCAACACAACTGGGCTCAAGTTTAAGCCGTTCGGCTGCTTCCAAAAGACGCGTTGAGTGAGCGGCTCAGCGGTGTCTCGGCTCAGGGTTGAGCCGTTCAGCTGCTTGCAAAGACGCGTTGAGTGAGCGGCTCAGCAGCCGTGGCTGCGTTCAGGCTCGGATCACAGGGATCCTGGACCATGGCTGGGACCCTGCACAGCTTTGAGCGGAGTCTCACCGGAGCTAGAGCTGAGCTGAGCCGTGACTCAGAGTGTGAGCCCAAGAACTCGGTTTGAATCTGGGTTTCAGCCAAACCTAAATCAGACAAACAGAAGCCGATTCATTGAATGTGCCTCCACATATGAACTTTATCCGGGGTGCCATGAGCCCCCAACTCTTGTATAAACATGATATTATATTATAATGTAAACAATATATTATAATGTAAACATATAATAATGTGAACAATAACTTTGCTCTTTTTCACCAATGGGTTTAAATGATGGTGGCAAGTGTTGTCCTGTTAATGCCTTTAAAACTGAAAACTACTTACCGGCAGTACCTCTATTTAAATACACTATCGTAAAATAATTTACACCCCTCCGTCAATCATCGTGTTTCTCAGTGTGGATTTGTAAACACACTTTGTAAACAGTACATCAAATGGTACGCGTTTTCAATGCGCTATTCATATTGTAACAAGCGTGTATAACAATGTTACTCTACAGAGTAGTGGGTCACCGCTCCTCTTATCCGCATTGATACGAGCGGTATGTGGGGACTATGGCTTAACCGCAAAACCTATCTGCACAGATGCATACGGACAAGAGAATCATTATCAAACAGGAGGAATTGACGGTGCAACGCATCTGTTAAATATCTGCAGGCAATAGGATTGTCATCGATTGATCCTGGCTGCAGACATTGGTAGGTCACAAATAATAATGAAGACGTGAGAGCATACTCTTTGGTTCTATTGGGTAATGTCACGTAGGTGAAAATAAAATAACAAAAAAAATTAACAAAAAATCACGACGTTTCGGCCACAACACAAGCGGCCTTCATCAGGTGAAGGGACGAGACTGTCAGTAGGACAGCGCTGGAGTGAGAGAGCCACGTTCAGATCACGGCTTTTAAGCTGTGTGAGAGGAACAAAGAGCCTTGACGAAGGAATTAGCATAAAATTTAGCATTGAAAAGGCTGAATGATTAACTTGTGACTGGTCACAGAAATAGCTATGTTAAAAGTTAAAGCATACACATCCGCAGAGGCACCCATTGTTAAAAGGAATTAGCATAGAATTTAGCATTGAAATAGCTAAATTAAGGCATTCGCTTGTAACTGCTACAGAAATAGTTACGTTGAATGTGTATGCTCTGACTTCAACGTAACTATTTCTGTAGCAGTTACAAGCGAATGCCTTAATTTAGCTATTTCAATGCTAAATTCTATGCTAATTCCTTTTAACAATGGGTGCCTCTGCGGATGTGTATGCTTTAACTTTTAACATAGCTATTTCTGTGACCAGTCACAAGTTAATCATTCAGCCTTTTCAATGCTAAATTTTATGCTAATTCCTTCGTCAAGGCTCTTTGTTCCTCTCACACAGCTTAAAAGCCGTGATCTGAACGTGGCTCTCTCACTCCAGCGCTGTCCTACCAGACAGTCTCGCTCCCTTCACCTGATGAAGGCCGCTTGTGTTGTGGCCGAAACGTCGTGAGAATATTATTGTGTTATTTTATTTTATCAATTTATTATTTTATTCTCATTCTACGTGACTTTACCGAAAGAACCAAAGAAGAAAAATAAATACATTATTTGCTTTTTTTACTTCCGTTTATTCGGGACCCCGGGGTCCCGCCAAAAGGTTCATATACATAGATGGTAATCACCTACTCAGCCTCTCGACCTGTTGACTATCCAGGCCTATACTGGCCAGCAGCAGCAGCAGCTGTTTAAACAATAAACAATAACAACCGGTCATCTTAAAAAAATAAATACAACCGGTCATCTCGCTACAACCAAGCTCTGCTGGATCACAAGGGCCTGCAAGCCGCATGGGCGATGGACGAGAAGCAAGTTTCATTTCTTTGGGGGAAGGGGCTGGACAGAATAGAGATTGTAGCTCACATGTCCTGCCAGCGATGCTGATGTTTTGGGACGAGGCACGCCACGTGTGTGAGGCCACGTCGAGTTCACGCACCCGGCGAAGCTGCTGGTCTCAGGCTGGACACCCGATGTCGTTGCGACAACAAAGAGATGAATCTCGACTCAAAGCTTTCGCGACTGCAGAAATTCATATTCTTTGGGTCTTTTCGGTAAAGCCACGTAGATGGAAAACATAATTATTATTTTGATTTTTTTTTCGATCTACGTAACAAAGAGATAACTCAGATCTTCGCGAATTTTGTTTTTCACTTTTGCCAATTTGAAACGAAACATTTAAAAAATCCCAGCAGCTGACTGACATAGGCCGTGGTATTATTGCTGTATTATTGTCGGATTATTGTCGTATTTTTATTATTGTTGTATTATGAATATTGTATTATTCTTGTATTGTTATTGTGGTGTTATTGTTGTCGTGTTATTATTATTGTAAACCCGTGTGTGTTCTTGAACGGACACAACAAAGATTCCGCGTATAGCTTTAACAGACTGTTGGGGCAAGTACTGTCAGCGAGTAGCACGTGTGAAGGTCGGCGCACTGCACACCAGGGGGTGGATGGCCAACCCAACATCACTCGCGGTCTCCTCAGTCCTCTCGTGGCGATGTTTACTACACACCGCACCAGGTACTTAATTGAGGCTGAGTCGACCTAAGGGAGGCCCAGGACCGGTTCAGATAGTCGTCACTGGTGTAGGCCGTGAGCGGTAACTGAACTCGTGTCACTGGGTTTGTAGCGCAGCGTAGCGCTAGCCACTAACCACCGCTCCCCATACAGACACGACAGCAAAGGCAGAGATCACCCGTATCGCCTTAACGGACTGTCGGGGAAAATGCTGTGAGCGAGCACCTGCGAAAGCCATCACAGACACACGGGCAGACACACGGACAGACACACACACACACATACCCAAACACACAGACACACGGACAGACACACACACATACCCAAACGCGCAGACACACGGACAGACACACACATACCCAAACACGCAGACACACGGACAGACACACACATACCCAAACACACAGACACACGGACAGACACACACACATACCCAAACACGCAGACACACGGACAGACACACACATACCCAAACACGCAGACACACGGACAGACACACACACATACCCAAACTCGCAGACACACGGGCAGACACACACATACCCAAACACACAGACACACACATACACAAACACGCAGACACACGGACAGACACACACATACCTAAACACAGACACACGGGTAGACACACACTCACACATACCCAAACACGCAGACACACGGACAGACACACACATACCCAAACACACAGACACACGGACAGACACACACATACCCAAACACACAGACACACGGACAGACACACACACATACCCAAACACGCAGACACACGGACAGACACACACATACCCAAACACGCAGACACACGGACAGACACACACATACCCAAACACACAGACACACGGACAGACACACACACATACCCAAACACGCAGACACACGGACAGACACACACATACCCAAACTCGCAGACACACGGGCAGACACACACATTCCCAAACACACAGACACACGGACATACATACACACATACCCAAACACGCAGACACACGGACAGACACACACACATACCCAAACACACAGACACACGGACACACACACATACCCAAAAACGCAGACACACGGACAGACACACACACATACCCAAACACGCAGACACACGGACAGACACACACACACACATACCCAAACACGCAGACACACGGACAGACACACACACATACCCAAATACACAGACACACTGACACACACACACATACCCAAACACACAGACACATGGACGGACACACACACACCCAAACACGCAGACACACGGACAGACACACACACATACCCAAACACACAGACACATGGACACACACACACATACCCAAACACGCAGACACACGAACACACACACATACCCAAACACACAGACACACGGACGGACACACACACACACATACCCAAACACACAGACACACGGACACACATACACACATACCCAAACGCGCAAGCGGGCATATGGTCGGGACCACTGGCTCGAGACACAATGTTCCCTCATTATATATTAAACAAAAATTGTCACTTAAAACAATGTTCCTGTCACTTGCCGCCCGAGGGAGCAATGGGCGCACGAAATGAAATTTGGCCAAAACGGCACCGAGATCTCGCGGCCACGCGGCCCCGCCGCGGCGTCCGAGTCGGGGAGACGCGCGCGGGGCCAACGCGGAGCGGTCGTTGGTCTGTCACGTGGGGGCGGCAGTGCCGCGTGGTCCGGGTCTCCAGCCACCCCCCCCCCACGCCTAGGTCGACTCGGCCTCAAATGGGGCGGCGTGTGTCGTGAACATCGCCACCCCCACTCCCCCTCTTGTGCCGTACCGGTTGTGCATATGGCGCTTGCCAACAGCACTTGCCCCAACGGTCTGTTAAGGCTATAGGGAGATCTTTGTATTTGTATGTATATTCTGGGCCTCCCCAAGGTCGACTCAGACTCAATTGGCGCGGCGTGTGTCGTAAACATCGCCACTGGGGAGACAAAGGCGGCCGGGCGTGGTGCTGTACACCCACCTCCTCGTGTGCCGTGCCGGCCTTCATAGGTGCTACTTGCTTAACAGCACTTGCCCCAGCAGTCTGTTAAATTCTATACGGGGAATATTTGTATGTATATATGTTGAACTTCTTTCGCCCCGTACGTAGCCAACCGTGCTAATTGGAGGTGCGACTCGGGTCGCTCGCTGGCTTTTGTTTGTTGTCCTTCCCCCGCTCACCTCCCATTAGCACGGTTGGCTATGTACGGTGCGAAAGAAGTTTAACAGACATACATCTCGATGATGTGGGGCAGGGAACAGAGTGAGTTGCGCAGTGCCGGCCTTCATAGGTGACCGCTAACTGTACTTGCCCCAATAACCTGCTGAAGGCTATATGGGGGATCTTTGTCTTTGTGTGTGTGTTTTTGTTCCCCGTAGAAATCTGCAGGGGGCGACACTCAACCGAGACTTCCGTTACACCAAAAAAAATAAACCCCACTCCGCATTCGTCAATAAGGAGAAACACCATTATATCAGAATCATCAGAACAAGTTTATTTATACAGGAGGAATCCGATGAGCTATGAAGCTCTTTTTCCACAAGGCGTCCAGCAGGGGCGGGTCAGAAGGTTACAACAACAAACATTACTCAAACAAGATGCGAGTGCAACCTATATCAAAGGAAAACAAATCCCTTTAAAAATATATATATACCTATGAAACTAACCTACATTTGTTTTCATCTTAAGAGGTAAAGCCCATTGAGGTATTCGATAATCTTCTCGAAGCAACGTCACCACAAATGATAGCTCAACGAAGTGGCTTACTACGTGGACATTTATGGCAGCCCAAATAATGACACGTATCGGTCAATGACCCTCCTTGATGGTACGCGACGTTCCACAACGTGGGGTCCCTTGTCCGATTCGCCGAGTCGTGGTGTGGACAGGAAGTGCGGATGTCGTAGAGTCGAACCAAGCCAGGGAGAGGAGGATCAGATGTTAACTACCTCGCCTGGTACGCAGGAGGTCGTGGGTACGATCTCGACCCTGACGCCTGCTGCTGCTGCTGTATATTTGGAGTTTGCGTGTCTCTCTTTCTCTCTCCCCGTGGTCGCGTGGATTTTTATCCGGATCCTCCAGGTTTTTTTTGCCCCCACATTGAGAAACACGCGTTGAAAGTATTTGTCTGCTGTCAATGTCTACACGATGATGAGCCACTTTCGTTGAGCTATCATTTGCGTTAGCCAGGTCGCTTTTGAAACAGAAGCTTCTGAAACAGAAGCGACAAGCCCAATGGGCTTTACCTGGTCAAATAGAAAAGAGTTTATAGTTGAAGACATTATTTAAAGAGACGTACTGTCAGTGAGCGCGCCTATGAAGGCGTCAATGATTGAAGCCAGATTACTGGGATCGCAAATGGAGTGTGAATGAATATACAGTATTGCATGGGAAATGGTCGTGTGGTGGTTAGCGCACTGCGCTATGAACCCGGTGACCCGAGTTCAACACCGGTGACGATTAACTGAACCTGTCCTCGGCTTCCCCTAGGTCGACTCAGTCTCAAATGAGTACCTGGTGCGGTGTGTAAACATCGCCACTAGGGAGACAAAGGCGGTCGAGCGTGGCGCTGGCCACCCACCCCCTCGTGTGCCGTTCCGGCCTTCTTAGGTGCTGGCTAACAGCACTTGCCCCTACAGTCTGTTAAGGCTATTTGGGGGATCTTTGTCTTGTCTTTGCATGTATGTTGCACTTCTTTCACACCATACTAACACAAACATCTGTGTAGACTAGTAGGGTTTTGAATGTGTGTATGTATGTATAGCATACCATTGTTCTTCGTGAGGGAAGGGATACAATTTTAAAAAGTAAAAAAAACGCTATTTTTTTATTTTCCCAGGTAAGGCCCTCTGAGCTACGTAGCTAATGTTCAGTAGCGACGTGGCCACAAATAACAGCTCCACGAAGTGGCTCGTCATCACCACGTGGACGTTCATAGGAGCCAATCACTTCCCTAGGTGATCGTTAATAGAAGAGAACATTTCGCGGATAATGATATATTGTTAACGCATTGCCTTAAGTAAACACGTAAATAAGCGATGTAAAGCTTTCGTGACTGCAAGGATTCATCTTCTTTGGTTCTTTCGGTAAAGTCACGTAGAATGAGAATAAAATAATAAATTGATAAAATAAAATAACACAATAATATTCTCACGACGTTTCGGCCACAACACAAGCGGCCATCATCAGGTGAAGGGACGAGACTGTCTGGTAGGACACTTGTGTTGTGGCCGAAACGTCGTGAGAATATTATTGTGTTATTTTATTTTATCAATTTATTATTGTATTCTCATTCTACGTGACTTTACCGAAAGAACCAAAGAAGACGTAAATAAGCTTTTAAATACATGCAATTATCATAACACAAAACAATTGTCTATAATAACCATAAAGCAAATACAAATGTAAGTATTTAGTTTATAAATGATCCAAAAAATATCTATTTTTTAAGTTAGAGCACGTAAACATAAATGTTTCGTTAAACTCGCCACCACCCGACACAGCCAACTAGTGAGGGTTGTCACGTAAACAGAACGTGGCCAATTCGTCACTAGTACAGCACACCGGTGTGTTGGAGAGCCAAGCCACAACATTTACAATCTGAGTACGACGTTTCGTTAGTAATTACAACTAGCTTCATCAGGCGGACAGCCAGATTTTGACAAACCTTACTAATTGGCTGTGTCGGGTGGTGACGGGTTTAACGACACATTTATATATTTACGCGATCTAACACAAACAACCTATATCATGGATGATATTGGTTGAGAAAGCCTTCGTGTTAAACTGAGTTTATAAATGAACTTAAATTATGATGCAGCAAACGATGATCTCATCACTGTAGCTCATCACATTTTATTTCATCACTGTAGCTCATCACATTTTATTTCATCGCTTTAGCTCATCACTCTGTTTCTCTCATCACTTTCTTTGTCTCTCTCGACGAAGTAGTTGTGTAGACTTCCAGATGTGATTCGCAGATAACCAACATCGCGGATAACCAATATCATGGATAGCCAATATTGCGGATAGCCAATATCACGAATAGCCAATATCGCGGATAGCCAATATCGCGAATAGCCAATATCACGAATAGCCAATATTACGAATAGCCAATATCACGAATAGCCAATATCACGAATAGCCAATATCGCGGATAACCAATATCGCGGATAGCCAATGTCACGGATAACCAATATCACGAATAACCAATGTCACGGATAACCAATATCACGAATAACCAATGTCACGGATAACCAATATCACGAATAACCAATGTCACGGATAACCAATATCACGAATAACCAATGTCACGGATAACCAATATCACGAATAACCAATGTCACGGATAACCAATATCGCGGATAGCCAATATCGCGGATAGCCAATGTCACGGATAACCAATATCGCGGATAGCCAATATCGCGGATAGCCAATATCATGGATAACCAATATCGTGGATAGCCAACATCGTGAATAACCAATAGCGCGGATAGCAAGTTCGTGCACATTTTTTTCATATCTTAGCCGGTAAGGTCCACTGAGCTGTATAGCTCTCATTGAGAAGCGACCTGGCCACAAATGATACCTCAGCAAAGTGGCTTATCACGTGGACGTTTACAGCAGCCAAATACTCTAAAGGCGGGTTTCTAGAGGTGGAGGGGAAAGCCGTAGGACCCGGAGATAAATCCACGCGACCACGGCAAGAGAAGGGACATTCACACTCCAAATATACAGCAGGCATCAGGGTCGGTACGGCACCTACTTCTTTCGCGCCGTACGTAGCCAACCGTGCTCATCGGAATTGCTAGCGAGCAGCTGTTAAGGCTCGCGCGGCACGCAAGTGAGTGGTGTTGCCGGTACCGCACCGGACCGTCTTTGTATCTCTAGTGGTGACGTTCGCACGCATGGACAATTGCTCCTCGTTTTAGGCTGAGTCGACCTAAAGTCGCTAAAGGCTCAGGTGAGACTAATGATCTCCATGGGTGGGAAGCGAACCCAGGTGGTTTGGATCACAGCCAACGTGAGTTTTTGCTGCTCAAATGAGTATTGTGGCATTGGTGCTCATATCAAGCTCACAGCCTAGCTTAGCCAGCGGCGGAAATTCCACATTAATATGGCGGGGGCGAGTTTATCCCTAGGACAACCACCCTCCACTTCCCTACGAAGTGGTACTTATTGTATCCACCCCGGAGAGATGATGGGATGAGCCAAGGCCGTAGCCATGGAGTCAACATTGGGGGTGACCAAATCTTCCAGGGGGTTTGGGGGTCGACCCCCCAGAAAAAAAAAAAAATCTACATTTGAAAACGAATTTCCTGCCTAAAATATTAAAAAGTCACTAACACATAGGATGGACTTTTCATTTATATTTGACAATAATGTCTACAAGTGTGTTGTATTACATTGCTCTGTTTTTCTTTTTTCCTTTTCATGTTTCATTGTATGTAATGGCACAGATTCGGGATAAATAAAGTACAACCATAACCACAATCATATAAACAGAAATATATTTATAGCAATATATTGTGGGGGACATTTTGAGCATATTTGAATATTGGGGGGGGGGGGGGGGGGGGGGGGGATGGGTCCCTGCAGTGCGTTACCCGCTACGCCACCAAAGACAAAGATCCCCCGTATAGCCTGCACAGACTGTTGGGGCAAGTGCTGTTTGCGAGCACCTTTAAAAGCCGAAACGGCACACGAGGGAGTGGGTGACCAGCACCACGCCCGGCCGCCTTTGTCTCCTCAGTGGCAATGTTTTACACACAGCGCACCAGGAACTCATTAGCGGCTGAGACGACCTAGGGCAGGCCCAGGACCGGTTCAGATAATCGTCACCGATACTGGTGGCCGTGAGCGGGAATCGAACTCGGCTCGCCAAGTTCGTAGCGCAGTGCGCTAACTGCTGCACCACCGCTCCCCGACACACTCACTCGGCACGCTAACGCCAGTTCAATTCCATTCCTCGGTTCTTAATCAATGGGGGGGGGGGAGGGAGCGTGGGGGCTGACAGTGAGCAAGCGTTAACGGCACTACGCAATAAACCCCGGCGACACGAGTTCGATTACCGACTCACGACCAACATGGGGGGCGACTACCTTAATCGATCCCGGTCTTCCCCGATAGTCGACTCAGCACCGGCGGGAGATACAAAGGTGGCTCGCTACAACAGCACTTGCCCTAACAAGTTGGTACGGCAACACGGGCTATCTTTTGTTTGCGTGTGCGTGTGGACGGTGTATAAATAGGCGTGCGTGTGTGTGTGTGAGACGCTGAAGGGAACACATGTTCAGCACGCACTGTTTACAGAACTCGCCATGTGATAACCGAGGGTCAAAATTGGTTTTAAATAACCAAGTGTAACGAATGACTCGGAAAATACAAAATTGAGTCCGGAAATAAATGTGTGTACGCAGGGGAGCGGTAACATAGTGGTTAGTGTGCTCAGTTCGACTCCCGTTCACGGCCACAAATCAGTGACGATTATCTGAACCGTTTGCGCGTTTCCCCTAGGTTGACTCAGCCTCAAATGAGTACCCATCGCGGTGTGTAAACATCGCCACTGGGGAGACAAAGGCGGCCTGGCGTGGTGCTGGCCACCCATCCCATCGCGTGCCGTGCCGGCCTTCATAGGTGCTCGCTAACAGCACTTGCCCCAACAGTCAGTCACGGCTATAAGGGGATCTTTGTCTTTGCCCTCTCGGTGTCTTTTCCTGTTTCCCATGCGGAGTATAGATAAGACTGTGCATGTGGTGAGGACCCCTTTAAATTAACGTCCGCGCCAGTGGGAAACATTCAGCCAGACAGGAAAAAAATGTTAGGAGCTCACAGATCTTTCAAAGATCTGGACACAGTTCCATCGCTGAGCTCCTCCGGCCAGCGAGGCTGCGTTGGCTGGGTCACGTAGCCTGCAATGCCCACTGATGACATGGCCGGCCACCGCATGCCCAGCCACCGCATGCCCAAGTAGCTTTTTTGTTGCTGTGGTTTTCCCACCTGATGATGATTGCTTGTGTTGCAATCGAAACGTCGTGATTTGTTTTATTTTAATTTATTTCTAACTACGTGACTTTACCGAAAGAACCAAAGAGTATGGATTCCCCCAGTCACGAAAGCTTAAAATCAAGATTCAAGTAATAATAGGGTTTTCCCCATTTTTCTGGCAACAAAACTGAAACCGTTTTTACAAGGATTCATGTCTGCATTAACCACAACACCTGCAGTCAAAATGCAAACCAAAAACATACTATGATAATATATGCATTGTCCTTGAAACTGATTGGTCCACACCAAGGGACGGCTTTCTTTTGAGCCTCGACCCAATTGGTGCTCGACCAGATGACGCCAATTGGGTCGAGGCTCAAAAGAAAGCCGTCCCTTGGTGTGGACCAATCAGTTTCAAGGACAATGCATCAGATATTATCATAGTATGTGTTTTGTTTACATTTTGACTGCAGGTATTGTGGT
This sequence comes from Petromyzon marinus, assembly GCF_048934315.1. Taxonomy (NCBI): domain Eukaryota; kingdom Metazoa; phylum Chordata; class Hyperoartia; order Petromyzontiformes; family Petromyzontidae; genus Petromyzon; species Petromyzon marinus. The sequence continues at coordinate 1,711,033 of NC_133717.1, read as the reverse complement.
TAATGCAGACATGAATCCTTGTAAAAAAGGTTTCAGTTTGTTGCCAGAAAAAAAGGGGAAAAACCCTATTATTACATTTTGGTACTGGCAAAGGAGGCCTAATGATGAAGATTCAAGTAGCTCCTGTTTGGCATGATAGATGGGGCTAAGCGGTCGTGGCACGGACTAGAGAACCACGTGGCACCTGGGTCTGTCCAGTGACCTCCTGCCGTGGTGACGTCACTGCCACCTTGTGACGCATGACGGCTGTTGCTCTTGCTATTTGGGGTAGCGCTGGCACGTGGATTTAGAGAACACACACACGAGGCAGGTTCGTGACGTCATAGTTAAGAGGCGTGAGTGGGGGGGGGGCGGGGCTGCTGTGCAGGGCGCGTGACGGCCGGAAGGGGCCGACGATGGCCGACGGTGGAGACTCAGCACGGAGCGGCAGCCACGGAACGCGTCCCAGACAGGGGGCGTCCGGCCGAGGGGAGATGGAGCGATGGAATCGGCTCGCGTGCACGTGGCTGGGTGGATCGTTAGAGATGCCAGCAGCTTGGGCAAGCGTTCATCCAGCAGTGGATTGACCATGCCTGCCGATGATGATGAAAGGGAAAATGTAACGCCTGAAATCCCCTAACGGTGAAGGAGTCTCCCTTGCTCGGTTGTCTTTGGTAATCACTCCCATTCGGAGGTCGTGAGCCGGTGGCGGGAAATTCCACGTTCCCATGGCAAGGACCAGACATAAAAAATCAGGACGGCCTCGTGCATGTGCGGCATAAAAATCGTTGCCAGCGAAGTCACGCTGAGCCAGACCTACTAACCTTGGTCAAATAATCGACGCTCGCAACTCTGAATTCAATTCCCGTCAAGTAGCCTCCTAAAAGCGTTGCGCTCACACGCGCGCGAGCGTGCGCGCGCGAGAGAGAGAGAGGTTCTGAGTGTGAGACATCTTGTCGGTCGTGTATGTCGTGTGGGGAGTGAACCCGTCGACCCGAGTTCGTCTCCCCGCTCACGGTTAACACAAAGCGACGATTATATGTGAACCGGTGCTGGGCCACCCCTAGGTCGACTCAGCCTCAAATGAGTACCTGGTACGGTGTGTAGATTTCGTCGCGGGGAGAGACGGTGGTGGCTGGGCGTGGTGTTGGCCACGCCACTGCCTCGTGTGAAATGCCGGCCTTCGTGAGTGCTCGCTAACAGCACTTGCCCATACATTCTATTAAGGCTATACGGGTGACCTTTGTATTATTTCATACCGGTGTAGGCGCGCGCGCGCCTCCGCGTGCCCGTTCATTGCCAAAGTAATAACCGCCGTGGTATTGATTTCCATTTATTTTCTTGGCCGTGGCTTTTTGCTTTTTGCTTTGAGGGTCACACACAGACACCCACATCACAGATACACACACACAGACACACACACCACATACACACACACACCACATGCACTACATACACACACAGACACACACGGACACACACGACACACCACATACACCACATACACACACACAGACACACACCACATACACCACGTACATACACACACCACATACACTACATACAGACACACAGACACACACCACACCACATACACCACATACACACACACGGACACACACGACACACACACACACACCACATACACCACATACACACACATCACATACACACACACAGACACACACACACCGCATACACCACATACACACACAGACACACCACATACACACACACAGACACACACACCACATACATACACACACAGACACATCACATACACACACAGACACACACACCACATACACCACATACATACACACACAGACACACCACATACACACACAGACACACACAGACACACACGACACATACGACGTACACACACACACACCACATACACACACAGACACACACCACATACACATACACCACATACACACACAGACACACACCACATACACACACACAGACACGACGTACACACACAACGTACACACACACACACACACCACATACACCACACACACACGACACACACACACCACATACACCACATACACACACGACACACACACACCACATACACCACACACACACACGACGTACACACACACACACCACATACACACCACATACACACACCACATACACACCACACACACACTATATACACACCAAATACACACACCACATATATACACACACACACCACACACACACCACACACATCACATATACACACACCACACACACACCACACGTACACACACATACACACACACACACCACACACACACACCACACACACACACGCACCACACATACACACACACACCACACACACACCACACATACACACCACCCATACACACACTACATACACACACACCACACATACACACACATACACACATACACACACACACACCACACACACACACACACACCACACACACACACACACCACACACATACACCACATATACACACACCACACATACACACACCACACACACACACACACACCACACACACACCACACATACACACATACACACACACACCACACATACACACACATACACCACACATACACGCGCGCGCAAAACAAATGAAGACTCAAACAATGATTGCTGTTCAGCCAAGAGAATGTCCTTGCCTTGAGAGCTCGTGAACCTTTACACTTTTAAACATAGTCACTCGCCGAATAATGGCACATACATCACGTGTTTTCAATTATCTGAAGGCCTGTGAGTCAATAACAAAAAAGCCTCAGTATCTATCCGTGCTCAGACGAGCGAGTGTGGTGTCTATGCGTGCAAGGAGGGGGTTATGCTCATCTCCCTTCCGTGACCCTGAGCCAATGAGTAGTGGCAATTCCATAGTTCTATGACGGGGGAGGAGGAGGAGGGGATACATCACCATAGGTCGAAGATCATCACTTGCAGCCATGAAATTTCTCGCTCACGCCACCGCTGTCCAAAGGCTCTCTCTCTCTCTCTCTCCACCGGAGGAGGAGAGAGGAGGGGGGTTGCATCTTGGTCTACTCTTCCACGCTGGGCAGACGTGTCGGAACTTGTGGGAGCACCCACACGCGAACCCACCACACGCGACCTGCCGATCGCATTGCGGTGGGCTGCGTCAAGGAGCATGAACGATCATCGCGAGAGACGTCCCCAACATCACACGGCTCGCGAACCGCGGCCATCCTCCTCCCGGCAGCGGTTCGCGGCTTTTGGCTCAGCCGACGAACAGAGGCGGCGGTGGCCAACGCGTCGCACGGCGCTGTCGTGCGCGCTTCTGCGGCCGTCTGGAACGCTCTTCCTTACAATGCTGGGAAACCACTGGGAGCAATGCACTTTGACATAAAGGGTGAAAACGAATTTCTTTAGAACTGTTTTGTTGTGTTTAGCGTTGCTCCCCCCCCCCCACCCGCGCCTCCGATTAGCACGGTTGGATACGTACGGTGCGAAAAAAGCTTAACGTACAGCACACAATCTGCTGGGGGTGGGGGGGGGGGGGGGATTCAAAAGGCGGAGGAGGGACTTGAGAATCGGAATCTGTATTTGTACTGGAGGAATCCGATGAGCTATGAAGTTTTTTTTACACAGACGTCCGGTCGGGGCGGGTCAGAACGCACACAACAACAAAGAGTACAAACACACGGCAGGAGAGCATGTCACGTGGCTTGTCACCATCGTTAGAACGCCCCGTGCCGCTACGGACACTTCTAAACGCGACCTCCGGATCGCCAGTCCCGGACGCTCACTGCCTGCACCGCGGCCGCATGCCACAGACTTTACATTCCACGTGGCGAGTCGATTATTTATTCACTTATCTTAGCCGCGTTGAAATGAGAATCCCTTCGCAAGGATTGACAACACATCACAAACGTGGCAGGACTCCTCCTCGTCAAAGAGTCTCGACACTCTCAACTAAACCATGTTTACTTTACCAGAGACTCTCAACTAAACCATGTTTACTTTACCAGAGACTCTCAACTAAACCATGTTTACTTTACCAGAGACTCTCAACTAAACCATGTTTACTTTACCAGAGACTCTCAACTAAACCATGTTTACTTTACCAGAGACTCTCAACTAAACCATGTTTACTTTACCAGAGACTCTCAACTAAACGGTTTTTACTTTACCAGAGACTCTCAACTAAACTATGTTTACTTTACCAGAGACTCTCAACTAAACCATGTTTACTTTACCAGGGACTCTCAACTAAACCATGTTTACTTTACCAGAGACTCTCAACTAAACCATGTTTACTTTACCAGAGACTCTCAACTAAACCATGTTTACTTTACCAGAGACTCTCAACTAAACCATGTTTACTTTACCAGAGACTCTCAACTAAACCATGTTTACTTTACCAGAGACTCTCAACTAAACCATGTTTACTTTACCAGAGACTCTCAACTAAACCATGTTTACTTTACCAGAGACTCTCAACTAAACCATGTTTACTTTACCAGAGACTCTCAACTAAACCATGTTTACTTTACCAGACACTCTCAACTAAACCATGTTTACTTTACCAGAGACTCTCAACTAAACCATGTTTACTTTACCAGAGACTCTCAACTAAACCATGTTTACTTTACCAGAGACTCTCAACTAAACCATGTTTACTTTACCAGAGACTCTCAACTAAACCATGTTTACTTTACCAGAGACTCTCAACTAAACCATGTTTACTTTACCAGAGACTCTCAACTAAACCATGTTTACTTTACCAGAGACTCTCAACTAAACCATGTTTACTTTACCAGAGACTCTCAACTAAACCATGTTTACTTTACCAGACACTCTCAACTAAACCATGTTTACTTTACCAGAGACTCTCAACTAAACCATGTTTACTTTACCAGAGACTCTCAACTAAACCATGTTCACTTTACCAGAGACTCTCAACTAAACCATGTTTACTTTACCAGAGACTCTCAACTAAACCATGTTAACTTTACCAGAGACTCTCAACTAAACCATGTTTACTTTACCAGAGACTCTCAACTAAACCATGTTTACTTTACCAGACACTCTCAACTAAACCATGTTTACTTTACCAGAGACTCTCAACTAAACCATGTTTACTTTACCAGAGACTCTCAACTAAACCATGTTTACTTTACCAGAAACTCTCAACTAAACCATGTTTACTTTACCAGAGACTCTCAACTAAACCATGTTTACTTTACCAGAGACTCTCAACTAAACCATGTTTACTTTACCAGAGACTCTCAACTAAACCATGTTTACTTTACCAGAGACTCTCAACTAAACCATGTTTACTTTACCAGAGACTCTCAACTAAACCATGTTTACTTTACCAGAGACTCTCAACTAAACCATGTTTACTTTACCAGAGACTCTCAACTAAACCATGTTTACTTTACCAGAGACTCTCAACTAAACCATGTTTACTTTACCAGAGACTCTCAACTAAACCATGTTTACTTTACCAGAGACTCTCAACAAAACCATGTTTACTTTACCAGAGACTCTCAACTGAACCATGTTTACTTTACCAGAGACTCTCAACTAAACCATGTTTACTTTACCAGAGACTCTCAACTAAACCATGTTTACTTTACCAGAGACTCTCAACTAAACCATGTTTACTTTACCAGAGACTCTCAACTAAACCATGTTTACTTTACCAGAGACTCTCAACTAAACCATGTTTACTTTACCAGAGACTCTCAACTAAACCATGTTTACTTTACCAGAGACTCTCAACTAAACCATGTTTACTTTACCAGAGACTCTCAACTAAACCATGTTTACTTTACCAGAGACTCTCAACTAAACCATGTTTACTTTACCAGAGACTCTCAACTAAACCATGTTTACTTTACCAGAGACTCTCAACTAAACCATGTTTACTTTACCAGAGACTCTCAACTAAACCATGTTTACTTTACCAGAGACTCTCAACTAAACCATGTTTACTTTACCAGAGACTCTCAACTAAACCATGTTTACTTTACCATAGACTCTCAACTAAACCATGTTTACTTTATCAGAGACTCTCAACTAAACCATGTTTACTTTACCAGAGACTCTCAACTAAACCATGTTTACTTTACCAGAGACTCTCAACTAAACCATGTTTACTTTACCAGAGACTCTCAACTAAACCATGTTTACTTTACCAGAGACTCTCAACTAAACCATGTTTACTTTACCAGATACTCTCAACTAAACCATGTTTACTTTACCAGAGACTCTCAACTAAACGGTGTTTACTTTACCAGAGACTCTCAACTAAACCATGTTTACTTTACCAGAGACTCTCAACTAAACCATGTTTACTTTACCAGAGACTCTCAACTAAACCATGTTTACTTTACCAGAGACTCTCAACTAAACCATGTTTACTTTACCAGAGACTCTCAACTAAACCATGTTTACTTTACCAGAGACTCTCAACTAAACCATGTTTACTTTACCAGAGACTCTCAACTAAACCATGTTTACTTTACCAGAGACTCTCAACTAAACCATGTTTACTTTACCAGAGACTCTCAACTAAACCATGTTTACTTTACCAGAGACTCTCAACTAAACCATGTTTACTTTACCAGAGACTCTCAACTAAACCATGTTTACTTTACCAGAGACTCTCAACTAAACCATGTTTACTTTACCAGAGACTCTCAACTAAACCATGTTTACTTTACCAGAGACTCTCAACTAAACCATGTTTACTTTACCAGAGACTCTCAACTAAACCATGTTTACTTTACCAGAGACTCTCAACTAAACCATGTTTACTTTACCAGAGACTCTCAACTAAACGATGTTTACTTTACCAGAGACTCTCAACTAAACCATGTTTACTTTACCAGAGACTCTCAACTAAACCATGTTTACTTTACCAGAGACTCTCAACTAAACCATGTTTACTTTACCAGAGACTCTCAACTAAACCATGTTTACTTTACCAGAGACTCTCAACTAAACCATGTTTACTTTACCAGAGACTCTCAACTAAACCATGTTTACTTTACCAGAGACTCTCAACTAAACCATGTTTACTTTACCAGAGACTCTCAACTAAACCATGTTTACTTTACCAGAGACTCTCAACTAAACCATGTTTACTTTACCAGAGACTCTTAACTAAACCATGTTTACTTTACCAGAGGCTCTCAACTAAACCATGTTTACTTTACCAGAGACTCTCAACTAAACCATGTTTACTTTACCAGAGACTCTCAACTAAACCATGTTTACTTTACCAGAGACTCTCAACTAAACCATGTTTACTTTACCAGAGACTCTCAACTAAACCATGTTTACTTTACCAGAGACTCTTAACTAAACCATGTTTACTTTACCAGAGGCTCTCAACTAAACCATGTTTACTTTACCAGAGACTCTCAACTAAACCATGTTTACTTTACCAGAGACTCTCAACTAAACCATGTTTACTTTACCAGAGACTCTCAACTAAACCATGTTTACTTTACCAGAGACTCTCAACTAAACCATGTTTACTTTACCAGAGACTCTCAACTAAACCATGTTCACTTTACCAGAGACTCTCAACTAAACCATGTTTACTTTACCAGAGACTCTCAACTAAACCATGTTTACTTTACCAGAGACTCTCAACTAAACCATGTTTACTTTACCAGAGACTCTCAACTAAACCATGTTTACTTTACCAGAGACTCTCAACTAAACCATGTTTACTTTACCAGAGACTCTCAACTAAACCATGTTTACTTTACCAGAGACTCTCAACTAAACCATGTTTACTTTACCAGAGACTCTCAACTAAACGATGTTTACTTTACCAGAGACTCTCAACTAAACGATGTTTACTTTACCAGAGACTCTCAACTAAACCATGTTCACTTTACCAGAGACTCTCAACTAAACCATGTTTACTTTACCAGAGACTCTCAACTAAACCATGTTTACTTTACCAGAGACTCTTAACTAAACCATGTTTACTTTACCAGAGGCTCTCAACTAAACCATGTTTACTTTACCAGAGACTCTCAACTAAACCATGTTTACTTTACCAGAGACTCTCAACTAAACCATGTTTACTTTACCAGAGACTCTCAACTAAACCATGTTTACTTTACCAGAGACTCTCAACTAAACCATGTTTACTTTACCAGAGACTCTCAACTAAACCATGTTTACTTTACCAGAGACTCTCAACTAAACCATGTTTACTTTACCAGAGACTCTCAACTAAACCATGTTTACTTTACCAGAGACTCTCAACTAAACCATGTTTACTTTACCAGAGACTCTCAACTAAACCATGTTTACTTTACCAGAGACTCTCAACTAAACCATGTTTACTTTACCAGAGACTCTCAACTAAACCATGTTTACTTTACCAGAGACTCTCAACTAAACCATGTTTACTTTACCAGAGACTCTCAACTAAACCATGTTTACTTTACCAGAGACTCTCAACTAAACCATGTTTACTTTACCAGAGACTCTCAACTAAACCATGTTTACTTTACCAGAGACTCTCAACTAAACCATGTTTACTTTACCAGAGACTCTCAACTAAACCATGTTTACTTTACCAGAGACTCTCAACTAAACCATGTTTACTTTACCAGAGACTCTCAACTAAACCATGTTTACTTTACCAGAGACTCTCAACTAAACCATGTTTACTTTACCAGAGACTGTCAACTAAACCATGTTTACTTTACCAGAGACTCTCAACTAAACCATGTTTACTTTACCAGAGACTCTCAACTAAACCATGTTAACTTTACCAGAGACTCTCAACTAAACCATGTTTACTTTAACAGAGACTCTCAACTAAACCATGTTTACTTTACCAGAGACTCTCAACTAAACCATGTTTACTTTACCAGAGACTCTTAACTAAACCATGTTTACTTTACCAGAGACTCTCAACTAAACCATGTTTACTTTACCAGAGACTCTCAACTAAACCATGTTTACTTTACCAGAGACTCTCAACTAAACCATGTTTACTTTACCAGAGACTCTCAACTAAACCATGTTTACTTTACCAGAGACTCTCAACTAAACCATGTTTACTTTACCAGAGACTCTTAACTAAACCATGTTTACTTTACCAGAGACTCTCAACTAAACCATGTTTACTTTACCAGAGACTCTCAACTAAACCATGTTTACTTTACCAGAGACTCTCAACTAAACCATGTTTACTTTACCAGAGACTCTCAACTAAACCATGTTTACTTTACCAGAGACTCTCAACTAAACCATGTTTACTTTACCAGAGACTCTCAACTAAACCATGTTTACTTTACCAGAGACTCTCAACTAAACCATGTTTACCTTACCAGAAACTCTCAACTAAACCATGTTTACTTTACCAGAGACTCTCAACTAAACCATGTTTACTTTACCAGATGCTCTCAACTAAACCATGTTTACTTTACCAGAGACTCTCAACTAAACCATGTTTACTTTACCAGAGACTCTAAACTAAACGATGTTTACTTTACCAGAGACTCTCAACTAAACCATGTTCACTTTACCAGAGACTCTCAACTAAACCATGTTTACTTTACCAGAGACTCTCAACTAAACCATGTTTACTTTACCAGAGACTCTCAACTAAACCATGTTTACTTTACCAGAGGCTCTCAACTAAACCATGTTTACTTTACCAGAGACTCTCAACTAAACCATGTTTACTTTACCAGAGACTCTCAACTAAACCATGTTTACTTTACCAGAGACTCTCAACTAAACCATGTTTACTTTACCAGAGACTCTCAACTAAACCATGTTTACTTTACCAGAGACTCTCAACTAAACCATGTTTACTTTACCAGAGACTCTCAACTAAACCATGTTTACTTTACCAGAGACTCTCAACTAAACCATGTTTACTTTACCAGAGACTCTCAACTAAACCATGTTTACTTTACCAGAGACTCTCAACTAAACGATGTTTACTTTACCAGAGACTCTCAACTAAACCATGTTTACTTTACCAGAGACTCTCAACTAAACCATGTTTACTTTACCAGAGACTCTCAACTAAACCATGTTTACTTTACCAGAGACTCTCAACTAAACCATGTTTACTTTACCAGAGACTCTTAACTAAACCATGTTTACTTTTCCAGAGACTCTCAACTAAACCATGTTTACTTTACCAGAGACTCTCAACTAAACCATGTTTACTTTACCAGAGACTCTCAACTAAACCATGTTTACTTTACCAGAGACTCTCAACTAAACCATGTTTACTTTACCAGAGACTCTCAACTAAACCATGTTTACTTTACCAGAGACTCTCAACTAAACCATGTTTACTTTACCAGAGACTGTCAACTAAACCATGTTTACTTTACCAGAGACTCTCAACTAAACCATGTTTACTTTACCAGAGACTCTCAACTAAACCATGTTAACTTTACCAGAGACTCTCAACTAAACCATGTTTACTTTACCAGAGACTCTCAACTAAACCATGTTTACTTTACCAGAGACTCTCAACTAAACCATGTTTACTTTACTAGAGACTCTTAACTAAACCATGTTTACTTTACCAGAGACTCTCAACTAAACCATGTTTACTTTACCAGAGACTCTCAACTAAACCATGTTTACTTTACCAGAGACTCTCAACTAAACCATGTTTACTTTACCAGAGACTCTCAACTAAACCATGTTTACTTTACCAGAGACTCTCAACTAAACCATGTTTACTTTACCAGAGACTCTCAACTAAACCATGTTTACTTTACCAGAGACTCTCAACTAAACCATGTTTACCTTACCAGAAACTCTCAACTAAACCATGTTTACTTTACCAGAGACTCTCAACTAAACCATGTTTACTTTACCAGATGCTCTCAACTAAACCATGTTTACTTTACCAGAGACTCTCAACTAAACCATGTTTACTTTACCAGAGACTCTCAACTAAACCATGTTTACCTTACCAGAAACTCTCAACTAAACCATGTTTACTTTACCAGAAACTCTCAACTAAACCATGTTTACTTTACCAGAGACTCTCAACTAAACCATGTTTACTTTACCAGAGACTCTCAACTAAACCATGTTTACTTTACCAGAGACTCTCAACTAAACCATGTTTACCTTACCAGAAACTCTCAACTAAACCATGTTTACTTTACCAGAAACTCTCAACTAAACCATGTTTACTTTACCAGAGACTCTCAACTAAACCATGTTTACCTTACCAGAAACTCTCAACTAAACCATGTTTACTTTACCAGAAACTCTCAACTAAACCATGTTTACTTTACCAGAGACTCTCAACTAAACCATGTTTACTTTACCAGGTAAGGCCCCACTGAGGTGCTACATAGCGCTCTTAGAGAAGCGAGCTGGCCACAAATGGTAGCCCAACGTCGTCATCATCATCACGTGGACATTTATAGCAACAGCCAAACACTCGGAACGCGTGACGTTGATTCTAAACGTGGAGGGAAAAACCGGAGGACCCTGAGAAAAATCCACGCCACCACGGGGAGAGAGAGAGAGGAATATTGACTCTTTGCGTGAATGCTGAAAAAGTAACCTGTCGCTGGAGGTACTGGTGAACGAGAGACATTGGTGTAAGAGATGCTGGTGTTAATTTACAAGCGTGTTTTTTTTTAAACCAAAATATACCCCAAGAGACCACGGCGAGTCTCATTTGCAAGCGTGACCTCGGTCGCCAATAGGAAAAGTTAAAACAAAAACGTAAACTTAAGTGCTTTACAACTATTAAGCAAATAGGAATCAGATCAAAATGAGCAAATAGTAGAACAGAGCCGACCACATTGAAATAAAATTGGACACGGTGCACAAACATCAACCGGTGTTGAATAAAATAAACTTGAAAAGAGAGAGAGAGAGAACTTGCAAACTCCAAATATGCAACAGGCGTCAGGGTCGGGCTCGAACCCACGCGCTCCTGCCGACCGGGCGAGGTAGTCAACATCTCGCTACGGCAGCCGCCCAGCGCGCGAGGCCCCCCACGGCACGTGAACGATTGCCGTCACATCACCGCCGTTCCACGGTCTCTGCTCATGGACGTGACTCGCCCACCACGCTCAGTGCATGCCTCTGTCTCCAGCGGGTGTCGAGAAGGGGTTTTAAAAGAAGCCAAACGCGCTCGCTTCGAGTGAGCCACGCGGTGCGCGTAGCCCCATTGGGAGCCACCGGCCAGTGATGGAAATTGCGCATTCACAAGGTCGCGCTCAATGAGTAGACAAAGTGCTTGCCACAAATGAACCACCGAAACACCTCGCCGATTTCGTCAAGGAGCGTAAACCATCGTCATCATGATCATCATCATCACGCGAACTCCGCTCAGCAGCAGCAGTAGCGGCAGAGGCTTTTGGCTGCTGTCCATCGAACAAAGTCGGTGATCACCGCGTCGCGCGGCACTTTCAGGCGCGCTTTTGTGGCCGTCTGGAACGCTCTTCCTTCCGATATTAGAAAACCACTGGAGCTGTGCACTCTTAAATAATGTAAATTCAAAACTCATTTCGCTAAGACAGCTGTTTTGTTTGTTTAGTTCGCTGTCCTTCCCTCGCGCCTCCGATTCGCACAGTTGGCTACGTACGGTGCGAAAGAAGTCCTACATACAGATATATATGTATGGTCCATAGTTTGGGTTGTATGGCCGCACTTGCACCACTGTGGCTGGTGTCTTTAATTTTCCATTTTACGAAGGAGATAGATGGCTGCTGGCGATAATGATGCTGCTGCTGCTGCTGATGACAGACCGAGTCGAACCCTGGCCACGATTTGAACCCCGCCGACCTTCTGAGTCGCGAGACCGATCGCTCTGATCACCGATGTCCCAGCCACACCGGGAGACAATCTTGGGAACAAATGTCCCATTGCATGCTCAAAATAAAAAAAAAAATAAACAACAACAACGCATCAAGCAAACATAAAACCCCTCCCGCCACCCCGTCCCACCCGGGCGGCGGACAGAGGCTGAGCAAATGAATCCGCTCGCTTTAAGTCGCGCGCTGTCGCAACGCGTGACGAATAACAACAATGACGGCAATAATAAAATAAAGCGCGTTCGCCAATCTTCAACGGTTGACATTTGTGCGCGGCACCGTGATCATGTTGATGCATTTCACATCGCAAACCCACAGTAATACCCCCTCCCCCTCCCCTCGCCTCCCGCGTTAAAATGCGCATCGCCTGTCTGACGCACGCGGCACGAACTCACCCCGCGTGCACGCCGCTCCTGGTGGTGCACAGCGCTTATCCAGCAGCTCGAAGAATTGATTTTATTTTACCGCAAAAAAAATCTAGCTTCGCCCCTCCCACGCATTAATGCGTATACACAGTGAGGGAAAAAAAAGTATTTGATCCCCCGCTCATTTTGTACGTTTGCCCACTGACAAAGAAATGAGCAGTCTATAATTTTAATGGTAGGTTTATTTGAACAGTGAGAGACAGAATAACAACAACAAAAATCCAGAAAAACGCATGTCAAAAATGTTATAAATTGATTTGCATTTTAATGAGGGAAATTAGTATTTGACCCCCTCTCAATCAGAAAGATTTCTGGCTCCCAGGTGTCTTTTATACAGGTAACGAGCTGAGATTAGGAACACACTCTTAGGGAGTGCTCCTAATCTCAGCTTGTTACCTGTATAAAAGACACCTATCCACAGAAGCAATCAATCAATCAGATTCCAAACTCTCCACCATGGCCAAGACCAAAGAGCTCTCCAAGGATGTCAGGGACAAGATTGTAGACCTACACAAGGCTGGAATGGGCGACAAGACCATTGCAAAGCAGCTTGGTGAGAAGGTGACAACAGTTGGTGCGATTATTCGCAAATGGAAGAAACACAAAAGAACTGTCAATCTCCCTCGGCCTGGGACTTTATGCAAGATCTCTCCTCGTGGAGTTGCAATGATCATGAGAACGGTGAGGAATCAGCCCAGAACTACACGGGAGGATCTTGTCGATGATCTCAAGGCAGCTGGGACCATAGTCACCAAGAAAACAATTGGTAACACACTACGCCGTGAAGGACTGAAATCCTGCAGCGCCCGCAAGGTCCCCTTGCTCAAGAAAGCACATATACATGCCCGTCTGAAGTTTGCCAATGAACATCTGAATGATTCAGAGGACAACTGGGTGAAAGTGTTGTGGTCAGATGAGACCAAAATGGAGCTCTTTGGTATCAACTCAACTCGCCGTGTTTGGAGGAGGAGGAATGCTGCCTATGACCCCAAGAACACCATCCTCACCGTCAAACATGGAGGTGGAAACATTATGCTTTGGGGGTGTTTTTCTGATAAGGGGACAGGACAACTTCACCGCATCAAAGAGACGATGGACGGGGCCATGTACCGTCAAATCTTGGGTGAGAACCTCCTTCCCTCAGCCAGGGCATTGAAAAGGGTCGTGGATGGGTATTCCAGCATGACAATGACCCAAAACACACGGCCAAGGCAACAAAGGAGTGGCTCAAGAAGAAGCACATTAAGGTCCTGGAGTGGCTTAGCCAGTCTCCAGACCTTAATCCCATAGAAAATCTGTGGAGGGAGCTGAAGGTTCGAGTTGCCAAACGTCAGCCTCGAAACCTTAATGACTTGGAGAAGATCTGCAAAGAGGAGCGGGACAAAATCCCTCCTGAGATGTGTGCAAACCTAGTGGCCAACTGCAAGAAACGTCTGACCTCTGTGATTGCCAACAAGGGTTTTGCCACCAAGTACTAAGTCATGTTTTGCAGAGGGGTCAAATACTTATTTCCCTCATTAAATGCAAATCAATTCATAACATTTTTGACATGCGTTTTTCTGGATTTTTGTTGTTGTTATTCTGTCTCTTACTGTTCGAATAAACCTACCATTAAAATTATAGATTGATAATTTCTTTGTCAGTGGGTAAACGTACAAAATCAGCAGGGGATCAAATACTTTTTTCCCTCACTGTATATATATATTTTTAGCAAGTGTTGTAACCCACTGCATGTCCACACGTAGGGAGCGATCAGTGCAAGGGTTGGCGTGTTGCACTGGGTTGACTGCTGTGCCAGGCTAGGTGCAGGAGGTCACGAGACAGACCCAGGTGGTATGGGTTAGCGGACCGAGATGACTGGCACATGCACCACCTGTGCCCCCTACCGTGTCACCTCACTGTGGTTTTAGCCACCCGGCGCTCTACTCGTTGTTGTGTGAGCGTCGCTTCTCCTCAGAGACAGATCTGAAACGCCACTCACCGTTTCAGCTCCATTCAATCTGTTTGGCTGCGTCGGGTGGTGGAGGGCCCGACAACAGAAACGTTGTCCATACCAGTGCGTGACCTGACCCAGATATCCATTCTGAATCACACGATTGGCAGCGAACACATGCGTGTGTCACGTATGACAGCGTTACTGATGATGATGCTGATGCTGGTTTCAACTCACGACCTTCTGATGTCAAGTCAGGTGCCCTTACAACAGCAACACGTGGCCATTGCTGACACTTCTCTCTCGCAGCAAGAGGGCACCTGGGTTCGATTCCCGTGTTAAAATCAGAACTCCTTCGCAAGGATTGGCAAATCATCACAAACGCGGCAGGACTCCCCCCTTGTCAAAGAGCCTCGAGACTCTAAACTAAACTAAACGATATTCTTGGTTCTGTCGCTAAAGTCACGTAGAAGGGAAATAATAAAATAATACAAATAAAACAATTAAATTATCACGACCTGATGATGATTGCTGGTGTTGCAATCGAAACGTCGTGATAATTGTATTGTTTTATTTATTTTATTATTTTATTATTTCCCTTCTACGTGACTTTACCGAAAGAACCTAGAATATGAATCCCTGCAGTCACGAAAGCTTTAAATCGAAATGTAAACTAAACGATGTTTTTACTTTAACCGGGTGAGGGACCCCACTGAGCCGCTACGTAGCGCTCTTACAGAAGCGACCTGGCCCACAACTGATGAGATCAAGGAAGCGGATCAGCAGGTGGCACCTGTCCGGATTATTATTAGCAGGTGGCACCTGTCCGGATCATCAGCAGCAGGTGGCACCTGTCCGGATTATTATTAGCAGGTGGCACCTGTTGAAGTGGAGTTTGTTTGCTCTCCTCCTGTTCATGGGTTTCGTCCAGTTGCCTCCAAAAAGTTGAAAACACCGGCCCGCACAACGTCACTGATATTGGTCAATAACTGACTATGTTTCATTTTACCAAACTTGATTATTTTACCAGGTAAGGCCCACGCTGCTGCAACGTAGCTCTTTTGCTGAAGCCACCTGGCTTTCACAAACGATAGCTCAGCGGCCTATCGCGTGGACATTTATAGCAGCCAAAAACTCTACACGCGTGAAGTTAATTTTAAATGCGGAGGAATACGCCAGATGGGCCAGAGTAAAAATCCACGCGACCACGGGGAGAGAGAGACACGCACACTCCAAATATACAGCAGCAGCAGGCGTCAGGGTCGGGATCGAACTTGCGATCTCAGGGGGGGGGGGGGGGCGGGGCAGCTAAAGCCCCCGCGTCCAGAAAAACAAAAACCCCAAGCCGACCTCCGTCGGCACCACCCTGGGTTCGAGTGCCGAGTCTCAGCCACCCCACGGCCTCACTCGGGGCTCTGCCTCTCTCTCTCTCTGTCTCTCTCTCTCCCGTGTGTGTGGAGGTCAGGGTCACAGCTCCCCGTTCCCCCAATAACCACCACCATCACCACGGTATAGCCTTGACAGACTGTTGGGGCAAGTGCTGTGAGCGAGTCGCAACTTGTGAAGGCCGGCACGGCGCACGAGTGCGATCGGAGTGCAACGTATCGGGAACGTAAGCAAATCACGAGATATGAATATATATACAAATACAACTATTATTTATAGTGCCAGGTAAGGCCTACTGAGCTACTAGTTTCTTTTTCAGAAGCGGCTTAGCCACGAATGACAGCTCAACGAAGTGGCTCATCATCACGGGGATGATTATGATGATGAGATGATAATGACAAGGTGATGATGAAGAGAGGGTAATGATGATGAGAGGTGATGATGATGATGAGAAGGCGATGATGATGAGAGGGTGATGATAATGAGAGGTGATAATGACGATGAGAAGGTGATGATGACGATGAGAGGGTGATGATGATGAGATGATAATGATGATAAGGTGATAATGACGATGAGAGGGTGATGATGATGAGAGGGTGATGATGAAGAGAGGTGATGATGATGAGGATAAGGTGATAATGACGATGAGAGGGTGATGATGATGAGAGGGTGATGATGAAGAGAGGTGATGATGATGAGAGGGTGATGATGAAGAGAGGTGATGATGAAGAGAGGTGATGATGAAGAGAGGTGATGATGATGAGAGGTGATGATGATGAGAGGGTGATGATGAAGAGAGGTGATGATGATGAGAGGGTGATGATGATGAGAGGTGATGATGATGATGATGGTTAACACAAAGAGGCAGAGAGCGCTGTACAGTGCTGCGTACCAAGATAATTGTCAGCAAGTAAAGTCCCAAGATCACGCACGTGACAAACACGCGTGGCGCTCCTGGGTCTCATCTGCAACATTCACGTCAATAGGTCAACAACAACAATGAATCCACAATGAGAGCGTCTTCTTCTCCCTATGCTCCGTGCTTCGTCTTGCTTCTTTTGCTTGAAATAATACTTATTATTGATCTCTCTAGAACGACGAAATAATGAAACAATCATTATTGATCTCTAGGACGACGAAATAATAAAACACTCATTATTGATCTCTCTAGAACGACGAAATAATAAAACAATCATTATTGATCTCTCTAGAACGACGAAATAATGAAACAATCATTATTGATCTCTCTAGAACGACGAAATAATAAAACAATCATTATTGATCTCTCTAGAACGACGAAATAATAAAACAATCATTATTGATCTCTCTAGAACGACTAAATAATAAAACAATCATTATTGATCTCTCTAGAACGACGAAATAATAAAACAATCATTATTGATCGCTCTAGAACGACGCTGGGCGGAGGATCGTGAGAGACGGCGATGCCTCGGAAAAGTCCCCATCCAGCAGTGGATCGACAAGGGCTTGCTGCTGTTGTTGACGCTGCTGTTGTTGTTGATATTGCTGCTGCTGTTGATGCTGTTTCTGCTGTTGATGCTGCTGTTGCTTCTGTTGTTGTTGCTGCTGCTGCTGCTGTTGTTACTGCTGCAGTTGTTGTTGTTGCTGCTGTTGTTGCTGCTGCTGTTGTTGTTGCTACTGCTGGCTAAAAAAAGGTTGTCTCCACGCTTTTTGGAGTTGAAATCCGGATTATGTCGATGGCACAAAGCGTTCACGCCGTGCGTTTGACCTTCCCCGACCCCCCCAAAAGGCGCTCAGTTCACCAGGCGATTGTAACCCCTCCCCCACCACCCCTCCCTGCTAAGCCTCTTAGCTTCATCGTAACATCACGAAGCCGTGATCTTTCGTGTCATTGTTCTTTTTTGTACGTAATAGAAGGACGCAGCCCCCCGCCCACCTCGCCCCAGCCCACAAGCAAACTAGAAGAGGCTCCCGAAACGTGCGGCGAAACGTCGGAACGTCATGCCGAAACAAGCCGAAGATCACGCTGCGCGGGAGAAAGACGGAGCGCTGTGGAGTTCCAGTAAATGACTGGGTGTGGGAACCCATCCCCCTCTACCCGCTCCCATCAGAGGAGACTCATCTGTCTTGCCTCTTGACTTTGGGATGAGTTGAGCCCACGAGCCGGCGTTTGAACTTTCGCGACCTTTCTGATGGCCCTGGCGGCCGCAGAGTGCATGTCGCGTGGCTTGTCACCATCGCTAGAACTCCCCGTTGCCAGTCCCGGACGCTCACTGCCTGCACCGGGGCCGCATGCCACAGACTTTCCATTCCACTTCGTGCGTCGATTATTTATTCACTTATCTTCGCCGCGTTAAAATGAGAACCCCTTCGCAAGGATTGGCAACACATCACAAACGTGGCAGGACTCCTCCTCGTCAAAGTGTCTCGACACTCTCAACTAAACCATGTTTACTTTACCAGAGACTCTCAACTAAACCATGTTTACTTTACCAGAGACTCTCAACTAAACCATGTTTACTTTACCAGAGACTCTCAACTAAACCATGTTTACTTTACCAGAGACTCTCAACTAAACCATGTTTACTTTACCAGAGACTCTCAACTAAACCATGTTTACTTTACCAGAGACTCTCAACTAAACCATGTTTACTTTACCAGAGACTCTCAACTAAACCATGTTTACTTTACCAGAGACTCTCAACTAAACCATGTTTACTTTACCAGAGACTCTCAACTAAACCATGTTTACTTTACCAGAGACTCTCAACTAAACCATGTTTACTTTACCAGAGACTCTCAACTAAACCATGTTTACTTTACCAGAGACTCTCAACTAAACCATGTTTACTTTACCAGAGACTCTCAACTAAACCATGTTTACTTTACCAGAGACTCTCAACTAAACCATGTTTACTTTACCAGAGACTCTCAACTAAACCATGTTTACTTTACCAGAGACTCTCAACTAAACCATGTTTACTTTACCAGACACTCTCAACTAAACCATGTTTACTTTACCAGAGACTCTCAACTAAACCATGTTTACCTTACCAGAGACTCTCAACTAAACCATGTTTACTTTACCAGAGACTCTCAACTAAACCATGTTTACCTTACCAGAGACTCTCAACTAAACCATGTTTACTTTACCAGAGACTCTCAACTAAACCATGTTTACTTTACCAGAGACTCTCAACTAAACCATGTTTACTTTACCAGAGACTCTCAACTAAACCATGTTTACTTTACCAGAGACTCTCAACTAAACCATGTTTACTTTACCAGAGACTCTCAACTAAACCATGTTTACTTTACCAGAGACTCTCAACTAAACCATGTTTACTTTACCAGAGACTCTCAACTAAACCATGTTTACTTTACCAGAGACTCTCAACTAAACCATGTTTACTTTACCAGGTAAGGCCCCACTGAGGTGCTACATAGCGCTCTTACAGAAGCGAGCTGGCCGTCACAAACGACAGCTCAGCGAAAGCGGCTTCTCGTCACGTGGAGATGGGTAATCTAAACACGTGGCGATCTAAGCACGTGGCGATCTAAGCACGTGGCGATCTAAGCACGTGGCGATCTAAGCACGTGGCGATCTAAGCACGTGGCGATCTAAGCACGTGGCGATCTAAGCACGTGGCGATCTAAGCACGTGGCGATCTAAGCACGTGGCGATCTAAGCACGTGGCGATCTAAGCACGTGGCGATCTAAGCACGTGGCGATCTAAGCACGTGGCGATCTAAACACGTGGCGATCTAAACACGTGGCGATCTAAACACGTGGGTGATATAAACACGTGGCAATCTAAACACGTGGCAATCTAAACACGTGGCAATCTAAACACGTGGCGATCTAAACACGTGGCGATGTAAACACGTGGCGATCTAAACACGTGGTAATCTAAACACGTGGCGATCTAGACACGTGGCGATCTAATCACGTGGTAATCTAAACACGTGGCGATCTAAGCACGTGGGCAATCTAAACACGTGGCAATCTAAACACGTGGCGATCTAAACACGTGGCGATGTAAACACGTGGCGATCTAAACACGTGGTAATCTAAACACGTGGCGATCTAGACACGTGGCGATCTAATCACGTGGTAATCTAAACACGTGGCGATCTAAGCACGTGGGTGATATAAACACGTGGTAATCTAAACACGTGGCGATCTAGACACGTGGCGATCTAATCACGTGGTAATCTAAACACGTGGCGATCTAGACACGTGGCGATCTAATCACGTGGTAATCTAAACACGTGGCGATCTAAACACGTGGCGATCTAATCACGTGGGTGATATAAACACTTGGCGATATAAACACGTGGTAATCTAAACACGTGGCGTCGGTTGTAAACTGAGGAGGGAAAAACCGGAGGACCTTCATAGGTGCTCGCTAACAGCACTTGCCCCAACAGTCTGTTACAGGCTATGGGGGGGATCTTTGTCTTTGTTTGTATTTGTTACACGTGCAGTCATTGGTGAGCTAAACTAAACTATTATTTTTATCATCATTTACTAGGTAAGACCCACAGATCTACAGCGCTCTGTTTCAGAAGCGACCTGGCCACAAATCATCAGCTCCTTGCAGCGGGGAACAGCCCCGGGTTGGACCACAGGCACTGGCTCGGATTTGGAACGCGAGCAGCGACTGCCTGGACGCCTCTGACCCCTGTTCGACCCCGGGCCCGGGTCAAGTCTCCCGCGCGGGGTGGGGGCTCTTCACCCTCCCCCCCCTCCCCGCCTCCGCACGCCCTCCGCCGTTGTCGCTCGCACCGCTCACTCTCCGCCTCGCCGGACACGGGCGCTATCGATCGCTCCGCCGTGCTCTCGGCGCGACCTTGGGCAGCATGCACGGTGAGAGCGAAAGCACCACCACGGAGTGCGCGTGATGAACACCACGAGCGGCGGCAGCAGCAGCGGCGGCGGCGGCAGCGTCACTGGGCAGGCGCACGTGGAGCGAGGGGACGGGACAGCCGTGGCTTAAGCTCCACTCCATCACGCGGTGAGGCGAGTAAATCCATTTGTTTAAACTGCCAAGGTTAACTGGATTTGCTTGACGGGCCCTCTTAATAAACCACCGCCGCGCTCGACCGCCCTCCCCTTA
The DNA here is from genome assembly GCF_048934315.1 of Petromyzon marinus. NCBI lineage: Eukaryota > Metazoa > Chordata > Hyperoartia > Petromyzontiformes > Petromyzontidae > Petromyzon > Petromyzon marinus. Next base: position 1,689,388 of record NC_133717.1, on the reverse strand, counting down.
TCGGGCCGCCGATGGCTCGGAGCGAGAATCCCGTCGGCAAGGTTACGCGGAGGATTAATAGCGGCGCGTGCACGCGCGTCTATTACGCGTGGCACTTTGTCAATGCCATCATCATCATCGGCGTCGTCGTCGTTGTCATCGTTACGGTCGCTATGATCGTCGTGTGATCGTCATCATCTTAATCATCATCATCATCGTCATTGTCATCCTTGTGATCATGATCATCGTCGTCATTTGTCATGATCATTTCGTCATCGTCATTATGACGGCCGCTCTTGGCGTCGTGTGATCGTCGCCATGTCAATCATCAGCATCGTCATGGTAAACCTTGGTCTGGCGAGGAGCACGTGGGCCGTGTTGTCGCCGTGGCACGGCGGGAGTGGAGCCGAGGAGGCAAAGAATGGAAATGGAAAAAGAAGCGGGCAAGAGAAGGGAGGCCGTGAAGACGGAGAGGGGAAGGACACGGCACTAGATGATGGCGACACGGGGGCTAGGAGATGTCGACTACCTCGCCTGGTATGCAGGAGGTCGCCTGTTGGATCCCGACCCTGACGCCTGCTGCTGCTGTATATTTGGAGTGTGCGTGTCTCTCTCTCTCTCTCTCCCCGTGGTCGCGTGGATTTTTACTCTGGCCCATCTGGCGTATTCCTCCGCATTTAAAATCAACTTCACGCGTTTAGAGTTTTTGGCTGCTATAAATGTCCACGCGATAAGCCGCTGGCAAGGTCGCTTCAGCAAAAGAGCAAGCACAGTGGGCCTTACCTGGTTAAATAAAACAAAGAGTTATTCATGATAAAGGTTTTTGGGTTAGATCGCGTTATTTATAAATGTGTCGTAACCCTCCACCACCCGACACGGCCAATCAGCAAAAAAAAAGTGTCACGTTGACAAAAAGACACAAATAGTTCACTACTTTAGCCCACCGGTGTGTTGAAGAGTGAATCAACAACATTTACAGTTTGAGTACGACGTTTCGCTGGTAATTACATCCAGCATTATCGGGCAATTCGCCAGAATGGTAAAGCCCTCACTTGCTCCCGGTTTTATATAGAGCAGCAGGGTGACGTCATCATTTAACTCATATCAGGTGCAGTGATTTGAGGCGGAGGGGGGGGCATTGTAATTATATAATCGATTAGTAATCAGTCAATGGTTATGATTAGTAATGAAAACAGAGTTAGTTATTGGCCAATACCAGTGACGTTGTAGGGGGTTTTCAACTTTAGAAGGAATCTTACGTGTGTGTGTCTCTCTCTCTCTCCCCGTGGTCGCGTGAATTTATCCCCGGCTCCTCCGGTTTTTTTTAGAATCAACGTGCGTTCAGAGTCTTTAGCTATTGCTATATATTTTCCACGTGATGATGATAAGCCACTTCGTTGAACTATATCATTTGTGGCCAGGACCCTTCTGAAAGAGAGCTATATAGCTCAGTGGGCCTTACTTGGCAAAATAAAAAATAGTTCTAGATTCTAGTTTAAGACGAGCAGCAGTGAAGTGAGGGGAATACACTGGGCAGAAAGGGGAGGGAGAGGGGGGGAAGGAACGACCGGGCCCAGATGTCTGGGATGACGACAGTGTGATGATGATGATGAGAGGGTGATGATGATGAGAGGGTGATGATGATGATGAGAGGGTGATGATGATGATGAGAGGATGATGATAGGGTGATGATGATAGGGTGATGATGAGAGGGTGATGATGATGAGAGGTTGATAATGATGATGAGAGGGTGATGATGATGAGAGGTTGATAATGATGATGATGAGAGGGTGATGATGATGATAGGGTGATGATGATGATGATGAGAGGGTGATGATGATGAGAGGGTGATGATGATGATGATAGGGTGATGATGATGATGAGAGGGTGACGATGACGGTGAGAGGGGATGGAAGAGGGGGAGAAGAGAGAAGCAAAGAGCGAGTGGGAGTGAGACGCACAGAGGAGCGGCGTCTGTTTCCACAGGGGGCGGAGTCGGGGGGGGGGGGCTCAGAGTGGGCGTGGCCACAGAAGAGGCGTGGAGGGCTCGAGGTGGCTTGGATTTCGCGATGTGGACCGTGACACCGGCACGCACGGCCTACCGGTTAATGCACCTCCGATTAGCATGGTTGGCTACGTACGGTGCGAAAGAAGTTCAACATACATACAAAGACAAAGATTCCCCATTTAGCCTTTAACAGACTGTTGGGGTAAGTGCTGTTATCGAGCATCTATGAAGGCCGGCACGGCACACGAGGGGGTGGGTGGCCAGCACCACGCCCGGCCGCCTTTGTCTCCCTAGTGGCGATATTTTCACGTACCGCACCAGGTACTCATTTGAGGCTGAGTTGAGCTAGGGGAGGCCCAGAACCGGTTCAGATAATCGTCACTGGTGTTGACCGTGAGCGGGAATCGAACTCGGATCGCCAATGTTGGTAGCACAGCGCGCCAATCACAGCACCACCACTCCCCGTGCACATATAGCAATGACACACACGTGGAGTAACATGCACACAAACACACGCACTTTGCTCTTCACATTGCTGGTGTCGGCAATGCAGCAGCAGCTGCTTGTTATGCACGTGTCGTGTTGTGTGTGTTGTGTGTGTTGTGTGTTGTATGTGGTGTGTGTGTTGTGTGTTGTATGTGGTGTGTGTGTTGTGTGTATGTATGTTGTATGTGGTGTGTGTGTTGTGTGTTTGTATGTTGTATGTGGTGTGTGTGTTGTGTGTTTGTATGTTGTATGTGGTGTGTGTGTTGTGTGTTTGTATGTTGTATGTGGTGTGTGTGTTGTGTGTTTGTATGTTGTATGTGGTGTGTGTGTGTGTGTTGTGTGTGTGTGTTGTGTGCGTATCCGCTGTGTAGGGAGCGGTGGCGCAGCGGTTAGCGCTACGCTGCGCTACGAACCCGGTGACCCGAGTCCGATTCCCGCTCACGATCACCACCACCGGTGGCGATTACCTGAACGGGTCCTGGGCCTCCCGTAGGTCGACTCAGCCTCAAATGAGCACCTGGTGCAGTGTGTACGCATCGCTACTGCGGATACAAAGGCGGTCGGGCGTGCTTCTGGCCACTTAGCCCCTCGTGGTGTACCGTTCTGGTCTCATCCATAGGTTCTTGTCAACAGCACTTGACCCAACAGTCTGTTGAAGGCTATACGGGCGATCTTTGTCTCGTCCGCCGTGTGTGGAGGTCACGCCACTGTCATTGGCACTTAGCGATTTTATTGACCGGGGGAAATTGAGCGGCGCGTCAATAACGCTCCGTGGTTCCATCTGAGCAACGCACAGACAGAACAATGAGCAAATAAATAGTCGCGCCCTCCGACGTTGTCTGATCACTGCGTTCCCACAACCGCTGGGAAGCGAGCCGGGCGAAAGGGGCCCGTGTCTGTTCCGGTTCACATTAAACCCACGGCAGGCAGCCTTGCCAGGCCATTCACAGCGTCGAGCAGCCTCGGTTCAGTCTGTCAATCCCCCCTCCCTCCCTTTAAACAACTATAATTTTACAGCAGCGAATAAAAAGAAACCGGCTATGCCAAGTTGTTTCAACTGGCGTACGGAGAGAAGGAATGTAACTTGGCGACATCTCGATTGCGAGTCGAGTGTTGCTCACCGTTACACTTATTCGTCTTGCGTACGGCTGCTGATGTAGATGCAGGACAAGGGCGACAATGTAACATTCAGGTGGTGAAGCCAGGCGTTCCATCGTCATCGCTGCGATGCCTCCTTCATATGTACGGTGCGGGGCATCGCGTCGTTACGGTGTCGGTTCTGGACGACCACAGTCGCACCACGACAACTGGAGAGTTTTTCTTTATTTTATTTTCCTTTTTTGTGCATCATCAGGTGTCATCCGCACCTACTGCTGCCGTGGCTCGTGCAGTGGATGCGGTTTAGGGTCGACCACGAGCAGTCTTCGTGGACGATCAAACCCCCGTGGATCTTCTGCGTTGGCTCTTCCACCGGTCGCCACGAGCGACAGCACCCGCTGATCCGGCACTGTGGAAGCGGCGGCGAGGGTTGGTGCATCTCAGCAGAGGCGTTGAGGACCTCTCTTCATGCGGGCAGTCGAGGAGGAGTTGTCCCCTATCTGGCCAGGAAAAGGCGGTACGGGAAACACGTGAACGCCGCCTGTCCCGTCTGTACGGGATCGAGTGCCCCCCCTCGCACGCATTGGGTTTCCTCCCACACGTAAACACTCGTTAATTGGTTTTAGTCACGAGATCAAACTTGTCAAACACACGCTAAGAAGTCTAAAACTAAACTCGAATTTTATTTCACCAGGTAAGGCCCACTGAGCTGTACAGTATTTTTTCAGAAGCGACCTTTCTACAAGTGATAGCTGAACGAAGTGGCTTGTCGCGTGGAAACGCATGGCAGCCAAACACTCGAAACGCGTGTTGATTCTAAATGTGGAGAGAAAAACCGGGGGACCTGAATCGAAGCCACGACTTCCTGCATACCAGGCGAAGGAGTAAACATCACGGCGCCCCAAATCGACAGCGCATTGAGCGTTCGAGACAAACCAAGTAACAAAAATAGAGAAGCCATTGAAAATGCATACACATCGATTAACCTCCCGATATAGCCATCGATAAACTGGCGAGATTGTGGGAGAAGAGAGAAAACAAAACAACAATCCGAGTGGGATTGTGTGGCACAGTACACGCACAGAGTACAACAGCCCAGGGCTGGGACCAAGGCGTGAATGTTACCCAAGATAACAACGGCAGGAGGGCACGAGCGCAGGGCCCAGCAACCTGCGGGTCACGAGGCGCGAAGAAGGGACCGCTTCGTGATGTTAGTGATTAAAGGAGCACCACCGTCTTGTGCTCACACACACAGCAGAGTGCAGTGGTGGTGGGTGGTGCGGGTTGGTGGTGGGGAGTGGGTGGTGGTGGTGGAGAGTGGTGGTGGGTGGGTGGCGGTGGTGGTGGAGAGTGGTGGTGGTGGCAGGTGGCGGTGGTGGGTGGTGGTGGGTAATGATAGTGGGTGGTGGTGAGTGGTGGTGGCGGTGGTGATGGTGGTGGCGGTGGTGGCAGGTGGCGGTGGTGGGTGGTGGTGGGTAATGATAGTGGGGGGTGGTGGTGGTAGTGGGTGTTGGTGGGTGTTGGTGGGTGGTGGTGGCGGTGGTGGCAGGTGGCGGTGGTGGGTGGTGGTGGGTAATGATAGTGGGTGGTGGTGGTGGTGGTAGTGGGTGTTGGTGGGTGGTGGTGGTGGTGGAGGCGGTGGCCAGGACGCGCCCAGGGGTGGGTTACGGGGTGCCACGGCAGGTCCCAGGGGAACTCCGAGTCCCGAGACCTCGACTCAGCGGACTCAACTGTTGGCAGCTGCCGGACACGCGGCCGGTCATCGTTCAGAGGACGCTCGGAATGATGTCGACCACCATCGCTGTTGTCGATGTTCTGTGAGGAACTCGATTGCCGTGGGCCGAGGCCAAAGTGAAAGAGAATCCGTTGGGATTCGAGAGAGAAAGTTACAGAGAGTAATTACAAAGTCAGAATAGGAATATTTATTGGCCCTGGAGGAATCCGTTGGGATTCGAGAGAGAAAGTTAAAGGGCATGTACAGAATCAGAATATTGATTGACGCTGGAGGAATACTTTGGGATTCGAGAGATAAAGTTACAAGTAATTTATATACAACGGAGTTGACTGCAACAATGCTGAATGATGCTTGCGGCGTGTTTACATTAATTGAAACGCAACGTCATTAACACAATAATGTTCACTTAAGCCAGAGTGGTTCTCAACTGGGGGTGCATCCCGCAAGCCCTGAGGGTGCGAGATTACTTTCCTGGGGTACGCGAGACGCGGCCAGATTTCTTTAGAGGGTAAATCATCAAAACACAAATTAAACACGGGCGTGTAAGTACAGCTTACGTTGATTCATCCAACCTATGTATTTATTATAATTTATTAACGTTATAATTTTTTTTTTTAAGATTGAGAACCAACGAGGTGCAAGGCTTCAGTAAAAGTTAAGAACCACTGATTTAAACCTAGATAACGTCATTAACAAAAACACAACAAAGTGTGCATTCACATTGATTTCAACTCGCACAACGTCGCTGTAACATTCATAGACCATTAAGTGGAACTCGTTGACTATGGCTAACCGGTGGCGCCACGTCAACGCGTTAACTCGACTGGCACAACGTGTCACAGTGAGACGCACCGCCCTCGTTGAAGTCGCTTAGACAAACCTGTTTCACTGCACGGCAAGTCGACACGCCGTCATCTATTACCACATCTAACAAACCCCCTGGCTCCCCTTAATGACGCACACTGGTGATGACGTCACAACGCCTATTGTGCGGACAGCTTCACGACGATGGTGGCCGAAACCATCGGCGAAACGTCGGACTAGCCGCTTGCTAAGCACGTGTGGATCGCTCTCCGGCGACGCTGCCGCTGAAGCGGAAATAAATTGACCCACGTTTGTGCACCACGTGACGCCTTTAGTCATTAACCCAGTCAGGTGGAGGAGGTCTACGACACACAGTTTACTCACGCAGCGATCTGATCAAAAATTAATATATACATATATAGAGTATTGCCGAGCGTGGGCAATTGTTGGTGGCTTGTTGTGTGTTAGCTTGTTGCGATTTCCACGCACCTCCGATTAGCACGGTTGGCTAGTACGGTGTAAAAGTTCAGGGTGAGGTGCATCCGTAGCGTTCACTGGCCCCTCGTCGCCTGCCTTCTACCACTGCCACCGCTGCCTCTCCGTGTTGTGGTTAAACCTCCTGGCGACTCTGACACGAACACAAACTAAACTCTTTTTTTTTATTTCACGAGGCAAGGCCCGCTAAGCTATGCAGTGCCTTTTCAGAATCCACCTGGCCATTTAAGGGTAGCTTAACGAAGTGGCTCAACATCACGTGGAAATTTACGGTAGCAACGTAATTTATAAACACGTGATGTTGATTCTAAAGGTGGAGGGAAAAACCGCAGCACGTAGGGAAAAATGCACGCGACCACGGGAACAGAGAGAGAGAGACGCAAACTCCAAATATACAGCAGCAGCAGGCGTCACGGTCGGCATCGAATCCACCACCCCCTGTATACCAGGCGAGGGAGTTAACATCTCCTAGCCACCGTGGTACGATTACTCACGCCACTCTGAACTGGGATTCATCGGTGTCATTGGTTGACATCAGCAGCAGCCATTGCGTGCCGTTACACAGCGGGTTCATAGCGGATGTTCATTTTGGCGAGACTAGCCTCTGTTAAGGGAATGTGGAATTTCCACCTCCTGCGAACGTGCAGGAGTTCAGTAGAGGCCCGGGCAGGACACGTCACGGCTCACAGGGGATTGGGGGCCGATGGCCCAGACCCCTCGTGATGGAGTGGCAGCCAACCGATGGAATGCGACCGAGAGCGGACGAGCAACCGGGGAGATGGAGCGGTGAAACCAGCTCACGTGCAGTCGCCAAGATCATGAGTTGGCGGCTGCAGCGGCGGCTTGGGGGAAGCCCTCATCCAGCAGTGGATTGACCATGGCCTATGATGACGACGACGTTAACGTAACTCGAGCGGTAGGAATCGGAACGTAATTGATGCATCACAGCTTAATGACGTTAAAATATATCTACACCAAAAACATAATGACAGACATTTTTCAAAAGTGACTCATTACGTCGGAATGCATTATTAATGGAAAGCTCATTAGACGCTGATGTTCTGTTTTGTTGTTGTTACAATTTAACTAAAGTCAATATGCGCATAATACTACGACAGCTTCATCAATAATGCATTTCATTCTGGGATAATTAGCCCGTCGACAGAAAATCGCTGCGTTCCGCGCTGCCAGGAAAATGCGTGCGGCCGTCATTATCCACCCTCGCCATTATCCACGGCCGCTAATGTGTGACGCGAGTTCATAGGTCACGCGGTGGCTCAGTCTGAGCCCTCCCCTCCACGTGTCTGCTTAGCCACTCGCATGGCCTGCAGATTATAAAACAAACACGTGGGTCGCCGGGTTCGTAGCGCAGCGCGCTAACCACTGCGCCCCCCCCATACCTCCAACAAAGACAAATATTCCCCGTATAGCCTTAACAGACTGGAGGGGCAAGTGCTGTTAGCGAGCACCTATGATGGCTGGAATGGTACACGAGGGGGTGGGTGGCCAGCACCACGCCCGACCGCCTTTGTCTCCCCAGTGGCGATGTTTACACACCGCATCAGGTACTCATTTCAGGCTGAATCTACCTAGGGGAGGCCCAAAACCGGTTCGGATAATCGTCACTGCTGTTGGTCGTGAACAGGAATCGAACCCTGGTGGCTGGGTTTGTAGCCCAGCATAGCGCTAACCGCTGCACCACCGCTCCCCCAACACGCACACACAGACGCACCCAAATACAACTACAGACACACACCAATAGACAACAGATGCAGACACGTACACATCGACAGCCACAGACACACACAGAGAGATACACAAAACAAAGACAAAGATCCTCCGTATAGCCGTTAGCGAGTAGCAGCACCTATGAAGGCCGGCACGGCACACGTGGGGGTGGGTGGCCAGCACCACGCCCGGCACACAGACGCACACAGACACAAAGCCGACACACACACACACACGCACAGAGAGACAAACAAAAGACACGCTCACACTTTTATTTTTGTTAAATGTACGTCCACTCTGAATCATTGGCATCGCCTCTCCCGCCAGCTCGCGCTTTGAATTCACTTTGAACGATCGGCTGCTCTGTGGAGGCGCGTCCACTCCGTGCCTACGAAGAATCCCTTTCCAATCCCACTCAGGGCGAGCGGCAACTCGCCGAATCTTATTCCGGCCACCTTCACCCCCCGACCCTCTTACTCTAAGAGTCTTTAGATTTGGCTCAGAGGGATCGAGGAGCTCAGGATGGACGGGGAGTGGGGGGGGGGCTCTTATCCGCATTGTTTCCGGATGAGGCCGTGGGTGCAACCGATGCGAGTGGCGTCCAGAGTCGCCTTCCTCTGGCTGCGCTTTGTACACATCCTGCTCACGGGGCTCCATGACACACGCAGATACAAGAGGTTCAAGAAGAAGAACCCCCATCGATCTGGCTGTGGACGATTTGTTAAAAGCATTCTACAGAAGAAAAAAAATAGCATATATATAAGTCATATTTATAAAAATATACCTAACGTTCTAAATGTATTTTTATATATATTAATTTATATTCCCCCCCTTCCCCCACCGCAAAAGTCTATTCCAATTGTACTCGACGTCAAATCGTCACCAGACGAAACATCCGTTCAGATCTCATTGCATCAACCACGGCTGCTGTTGGTGGTGGTGATGATGATGGTGTTATAACACCGGGCAAGTTCTCTATGGCACTATCTATTAAAATAAAATAATAATGACAACAATCTCCCCCCCCCCCCCCCTCCCGGCCTATCCGTATTGTTGTCGGTGTCGGTGTCTCGTGGTCAAGAGACTTTAGGGGTCCACGTGGGCATCATCGAAGGATAAACAAAAACTGCCCGCGGAAGTGGATAGGACAGAGGTACCTCCGAGGTGCCTTCAGTAGACGGCAGCACCGAGCCACTGGGAGGAATGCTCGTCACGTGACGGCCAAACCGATGTTTCACTTTCTCGGGGATGGACTTCGGTCAAATAAAGTGCGGGACCAAGTTTGATGCGATGGCTTTTTGTTGTTGTTTTTGTCGTGTGCAGTCATTGGTGTCCTGGAACTTGGGAGCCCGGTTTCATCACAACTCAGTCTATGTGACGTCTAGAGGTCTCTATGTGAGTCTATGGGTGAGTCTATGGGTCTCTGTGTGACCAAGTGGGTCTCTATGCGAGTCTATGGGTCTCTGTGTGAGTCAATGAGTTTCCGTGTGCATCTATTGGTCTCTCTATGTGAGTATACGGGTCTCTGGGTGCGTCTACGGATCTCTGTGTTAATCTGTGGGTGAGCCTATGGGTCTCCTATGTGAGTCAAGTGGTCACATTGTGAGTCACTGGTAAGAAGAGACCATCAGCTCACTGCACGTCAGAGCTCTGTGGCTTAATCACACCACAGCGGCTTAAATCCGCATTCAAACTCAGGCTCTTCGTGATGCCGGCTCAGCGCTCCGACATTGAAGCCATCCTCGAATCACGCATCCTAGCACGGTCGCTAATTGCATCCGCTCTCTGTATATTTCACGCTCCCACTTTATTTGTCTGCCCCGATGACGGGTGGGTGAGTGATGTATCCCCACGTTTATCTTGGGTTACCGCGATTGTTTGGGACACACCACTACGGGTCTGTCCGCGGCTCTGGTTTGGTGAGACGTTGGTGAGACGTTGGTGAGACGTTGGTGAGACGTTGGTGAGACGTTGGTGAGACGTTGGTGAGACGTTGGTATGATGGACCGCGATCCCGCCACCTCCAAATCGCAACTCCCGGCGAGGCATTTACCACGCCCTCCCCTTCCCCCCAAACCCGCACACCCTCCACCGGAGTAAATATTCGGAGATTTAAAAAAAAAATTCACAGAAGCAAATGATCGCTCACACGGTTTGCCTTGGGCAAGAGGCACGCGGCATCCATTCCCTTCTGTAGCTGCATCATCCTTGAATGGAGCAGGTGATATTCGCCATACCATTCCTCGGAATCGCGTCAATTTAGACTTTCAAGGACACCGAATAATGCCGCGGGACCCACAATGCCCTTCTCCATTCATTTGTATTATCATCCTCCTCCTAATATATATTGTATTCTTTCTGGCCCTGACGTTCAGAACTTTAGGTGCATTCCAGACCACCCAAGGCCTTCTTCCTGTAAAGGGGGGAGGGGGGTAACATTGACCTCCCCCCCACGCTACCCCCCTCCACCCCTCCCCTGGACAAGGTTAGACATCTTAACGCTTTGCCTGCGAGACCCGCAACTGCACTGCGAACAGGTGACTGTCCATGATCAAGGTTGTTTTTGTGGGTAAGATCATCACCACCACCACCGCCACCATCATCATCATCGCGATCCGTGGGCAGAGTGCCCCCGTGAGGTGCCCACTGCCACATTTCGTCATCTGTTGTTGCCACTTTCCTCACTGTCTTGTCGTGCCCGAGTGATCAAATCGTGGCCACATCTTTCTGGCAGCGATCTCTTGCGATGTCATCGTCAAGCCTCTCTCTGTGAGAAGCCTTCCTCTCTTCTCGGTTCCTGATATTTTTTTTCCTCTCCCGAACAACGATCAACGGCACCGTTAAGGGGCCGTCCATAAATGACGTCACGCGATTTTGGACGATTTTTGACCCCCTCCCCCCCCCCCCTTTCGTCACACGGCGTCACAAAAAGTCAGACCCCCCCCTCTCAAATATGACGTCACAAAGCTCTGCCCCCGCCCCCCCCAAAAAAAATAAAACATGCTTCAAATGGCTTTAAACTATTGTCATTGTAGTGCGTATTTAATGTGGCGCTGCACTCTGATGTAGTAGGAGAACACATTTATTAAAAAGTCTATTTAATTAAGGAGAACGTGTTGTCTATATTTATTTAAAGTTGCGCATTTTGATGTGACGTCACATTTCTCAACCCCCCCCCCCTCGTCACACATCGTCACAATTATCTGACCCCCCCCCTTCTAGGTGCGTGACGTCATTTAATGGACGGCCCTTGATGTTCCTGTTGTTGTCTACACACGTGTCCAAATAAGTCGCGTCAATAGACACGTGTCGTTAGGTAGGTGAAAATAAAATAACAAAAAATCACGACGTTTCGGCCACAACACAAGCGGCCTTCATCAGGTGAAGGGACGAAACTGTCGTGATTTTTTGTTATTTTATTTTTTACCCACGTGACTTTACCCAATAGAACCAAAGAGTATGGATCCTAGCAGTCACGAAAGCTTTAAATCTAGAACGTGTCGTTAGCCCACCAAAACCAAAGACCCCCCGTGTAGCCTGTAACAGACTGTGAGGCAAGTGCTGTTAGCGAGCACCTATTAAGGCCGACAGAGCGCACGCCGGGGGTGGGTGACCAGCAGCATGCACGGCCGCCTTTGTCTCCCTAGTTGCGATGTTTACACACCGCACTAGGTACTCATTTGAGGCTGAGTCAACCTAGGGGAGGCCCCAGGACCGTTTCAGATAATCGTCAATTGTGTTGGTGGCCGAGAGCGGGAATCGAACTCTGCTGGCCGGGTTCGTTAGCGCAGCGCTAATCGCTGCACCACCGCTCCCCACAGTTAACCCACCACCCGGCACAATGTCCGTCACGTGCACAACGACGCGCCGAACAGCTTCAGCGCACCGGAGTGATGGCAGTAGCGGCGGTGTGGGCGAGCTGGGCCGCCACGCTCCCTCGAGGCCTCTCCACGTGGAGGCGCTTTCGCTCTTCCAGCAGTGGCCGTGAGCAGCCAATCGCAGGGCTGCACCCTTCATCAACCCCAATAGACAAAGATGCCCCGTGTAGCCTGAGCAGACTGTTGGGGCAAGTGCTGTTAGCGGGCAGCGCTTATGAAGGCCGGCACGGCACACGAGGGGGGGGGGTGGGTGGCCAGCACCACACCCGACCGCCTTTGTCTCCCTAGTGGCGATGTATTAACACACCGCACTAAGTACTCATTTGAGGCTGAGTCGACTCGCCACACACACGCGCTCGTACACCCGGCCTGCGCGTTCCATAGCGGGCATTCTACGTCTGTAACGGGGCCTGGGGAACGTATCCGTCGTCATTACTGCCTGCACCGCGGTGGCAAGATGTGAACCCTCTCACCTCGTATACAGGAGGTCGCGGGTTCGATCCCGACCCTAAACGCCTGCTGCACGTTCGGAGTTTGCGGTGCCTCTCTCCGCGAGGATTTATCTTTGGGTCCTCCGGATGTTCCCCTCCACGTTAACAATCGACGTCACGCGTTTCGAGTGGCTGGCTGCTGCATGCGACGACGATGATAAGCCGCGTCGTTGAGCTGTCACTTGTGGCCAGGTCACTTCTGAAGAAAAAAAGCTACGCAGCGTCTCAGTGAGGCTTGACCTTACTCAAATAAAAGTGTCGTTGTTTTAAACTCAGAGGCGTCAGCAGGAGGAATGAACGACACGGGAAGGCAGTCGCAGCGGTAGCTTGCAGACAAGCGACGAGAAGCCACCCACCGCTGGGAATGTACCGCACCTTGAACTTCTTTCCCGCCGTACGTAGCCAGCCGTGCCAATCGGAAGGGCAATAAAATAACGCGCAAAAAGCTAGCAACAATTGGCCACGCTCTGGGGTCCTCTGTATACATACACTCGCAGGAAGTACCCGGGTACTGGCCGCTATCTTTCGTGACTGTCGAGTGCCCTAATGGCTGTGTTCAGAAGGACGGGGGAGGTCAATGGCGTTACAGCCACTGTTGAGATGTCGCTCTGTCGTAGGGCCCGTAATGGGTGTTAGTGCAACGCGCCCACGAACGGGGTCACGAAGTGATGTCGCGAAGCGTTTTGTTTGAAGCGTGAACGATGGCGAGCTGACGTCGGTTGGCCGCTCATTGGAGTCACCAGCGCGTGATGCAACCGACGGCAAATTGTGAGGTGAACTCGATGATGAGGAGCAGCAGGAGGAGCAGCAGGAGGAGCAGCAGGAGGAGCAGCAGGAGGAGAAGCAGGAGGAGCAGGAGCAGCAGGAGGAGGAGCAGGAGGAGCAGGAGCATGAGGAGCAGGAGGAGCAGGAGGAGGAGCAGCAGGAGCAGGAGGAGCAGAAGGAGGAGCAGGAGGAGGAGCAGAAGGAGGAGCAGGAGGAGCAGGAGGAGCAGGAGGAGCAGCAGGAGGAGCAGCAGGAGGAGGAGGACATTGTGGAACTGAGATGTGCGGGGCCAGGTGAACGTGTGCCGGGTTAGGGATGTTGACGTCACTGGGAGCGTGTGGGGAGCTGTTTGGGGGGCTCCAGCCCCCCCCCCCCATGTGAAATGTCGGCTCGCCACGTAGCTGAGGTTTACCGCGGGCTTTTAAAAGGTAGCCCTGTCAAGTTTGGTAGCGATCGCTTTAACGGTGTGGAATTCTACTCGGGACAGACAGACGTTCATGTTTCTATATACAGGGGGTGCCTCAAACACGTTTTAACACTAATATGGGACTATCGTTTTTAATGGTAATGGTACGGATACTACTACGCTGTGACGTGCTAAATGCAATGTATGTTAATAGCTCTGTAGTGAGTTCAACGGAGTCGCAGACGTTCTCTTTGGAGACAACACATTTATTATCACCAACACACGGGGTTACTGCCCCTTAACAGAATAACAACCTGTGGTGGTGACCACTAGGCTAACTACACTAGTTACTGCACTAGCTACTACACTAGTTACTACACTAGTTACTACACTAGTTACTACACTACACTAGTTACTACACTAGTTACTACACTAGTTACTACACTAGTTACTACACTACACTAGTTACTACACTAGTTACTACACTACACTAGTTACTACACTACACTAGTTACTACACTAGTTACTACACTAGTTACTATATTAGTTACTACACTACACTAGTAACTACCCTACACTAGTAACTACACTACACTAGTTACTACACTAGTTACTACACTACACTAGTTACTGCACTACACTAGTTACTACACTAGTCACTACACTAGTTACTACACTACACTAGCTACTACACTAGTTACTACACTAGTTACTGCACTACACTAGTTACTACACTAGTTACTACACTACACTAGTTACTACACTACACTAGTTACTACACTAGTTACTACATTACACTAGTTACTACACTAGTTACTACACTACACTAGTTACTACACTAGTTACTACACTAGTTACTACACTACACTAGTTACTACACTAGTTACTACACTACACTAGTAACTACACTAGACTAGTTACTACACTACACTAGTTACTACACTACACTAGTTACTACACTAGTTACTACACTACACTAGTAACTACACTACACTAGTTACTACACTACACTAGTTACTACACTAGTTACTACACTACACTAGTAACTACACTAGTTACTACACTACACTAGTAACTACACTAGTTACTACACTACACTAGTAACTACACTACACTAGTTACTACACTACACTAGTTACTACACTAGTTACTACACTAGTTACTACACTAGTTACTACACTACACTAGTTACTACACTAGTTACTACACTACACTAGTAACTACACTACACTAGTTACTACACTACACTAGTTACTACACTAGTTACTACACTAGCTACTGCACTAGTTACTACACTACACTAGTTACTACACTACACTAGTTACTACACTAGTTACTACACTAGTTACTACACTCGTCCGCCATCGTTGTCAACACGTGGCCTGGAATCTCCTCCTCGTGGTCTCCAGGAGCCCAGAGGCAGCACGTTTCTGGCGGCGTTGTTGCAAACTCTCAGAAGCACCCTGTATGATGATGATAATGATGATGATGTCGAAGATGTCAAGGTGTTGTATGGGCCACAATTAATTTGTGATCAGATGGCTGTGTTAGTAAACTGTGTGTCGTAGACCTCCTCCACCTGACCGGGTTAATAACTAAAGGCGTCACGTGGTGCACAAACGTGGGTCAATTTATTTCCGCTTCAGCGGAAGCGTCGTCGGAGAGCGATCCACACGCGCTTAGCAAGCGGCTAGTCCGACGTTTCGCCGATGGTTTCGGCCACCATCGTCGTGAAGCTGTCCGCACAATAGGCGTTGTGACGTCATCACCAGTGTGCGTCATTAAGGGGAGCCAGGGGGTTTGTTAGATGTGGTAATAGATGACGGCGTGTCGACTTGCCGTGCAGTGAAACAGGTTTGTCTAAGCGACTTCAACGAGGGCGGTGCGTCTCACTGTGACACGTTGTGCCAGTCGAGTTAACGCGTTGACGTGGCGCCACCGGTTAGCCATAGTCAACGAGTTCCACTTAAAGGTCTATGAATGTTACAGCGACGTTGTGCGAGTTGAAATCAATGTGAATGCACACTTTGTTGTGGATTTCACGTCGTGTCGTGCTAATGATGTTGCGTTCGTTTAGATGGAACGACGTTGCGTTCAATCAGCGTCGCTATAAATTGTCCACGTGGTGATGATGATGATGCGGAGGAGGAGCCGCTTCGTTGAGCGCCTTACCTGGAAAACAGAGAACATAGCTTCGTGGTTTTGACTTTAGTTCAGTGTTTGTCCACGACGTCAGCCCACGTGTTAGCCTCCCAGAGGCTCGACAGAGCACGTGTGATTGACAGAGGTGGGGGGAGGGTGGCAGGAGAGAACACCAAGCTTCATGGGTCGAGGTCTCCCGTGTAGATTTCTAACTCCGGCACAGGCCATGCCTATTCGGCGACACCGAGAGACCAAGCAAACACACAAAAAGCACGCACGCACGCACGCACGGCGCGCTCCATTTTCTTGCACTTCACTTGCATCACCATCGTCATCAACCGCCCCACGCGAATACAGACGGGGGGGGATTCGCTCAGCGGCAACGCAGATGGAGGTGGAGGGGATGGGCGAGTGTGGAGAGAAATGCTGGGGGGGGTGGGGGTGGGGGTGGGTCGCACATCTGGCATCGACTTATACAGGGGCCTGGGAACGTGGTGCCGAATAATTCTCAGAACGCAGGGCACTCGCTGGCCGCACGTGGTAGCGTCCATTCATCAAACTAAAAACTAAACATTCCGTTTAATATTTTTTGTTGTTGAACCAGGTAAGGCCCCATTGAGCTACGTAGCTCGCTTCGTCGGACGCGTTCTTGGCCATCACAGACCATCGCTCAACGAAGCGGGCTCATCACGTGGACATTTATTGCAGCCAAATGGTGTAAACGCGCGATGTTGATTCTAAATGTGGAGGGGAAAACGAGAGGACCCGGAGGAGAGGGACTGGCGTAGAGCAGGCGTCAGGTTCGCGATCGAACCCACGACCTCGTGTACACCGGGCGAGGCAATTAACATCTCGTCACCGTGGTGCCCTTCAGCATTCGTCATCCCTTGGGGATTCCACCGTCGTTCAAGTCAAAAAGTCGTCATCACCACCATCGACTCTCTGTTGTCATCTTTAAGCATCATTATTTCACGTCTAAGATGGACGAATAAAATACGTGTAGAGACGGTCAGTGGCTGGCTACGCTGTCCGTGGCTTCACTGTGATCCGCACCTCCGATGAGCACAGTGGCGCTACGTACGGCTGCGAAAGAAGCTCAACACACGGACATACAAAGACATCACTGTGTGTAGAGGCAGCAGCCAGGGAACGGTGGATGACACACGGCTGATTGT
Organism: Petromyzon marinus; assembly: GCF_048934315.1. Taxonomy (NCBI): domain Eukaryota; kingdom Metazoa; phylum Chordata; class Hyperoartia; order Petromyzontiformes; family Petromyzontidae; genus Petromyzon; species Petromyzon marinus. The sequence continues at coordinate 1,672,198 of NC_133717.1, read as the reverse complement.
GAAACTCCCTTCCCCTTGGGTGGCCTGCCTAGCCAGGACTAAATCGCCACCACCTCATTATTCCGTCTGTACGTGGGGGATCGAGCGTTTCCCCCTCGCTCACGCCGTGGGGATTCACCACCCCCCCCCCCCCCCCCACGTGGTATAAACAACACTCGCCTTGAGATTGACCGAAAAACATCTTTGAAAACAAAGAAGAGACTCGTGATGTCGTGGAGCTAGCGTGAGAATCATCAAAGTAACCAGTCGCACATTTAGTGTGAATGTCAAGACGATCAATGTTGTCACTGTCAATTAGAAAATAATTAGTGTGTTGTTGTTGTTGTTAACATCAACTCGTTATATTCATCATGGATCTTTTGCCTTTGATTATTACAGAGAGATTCCTCTTCAATTAATAAACAGCGTCACTATCATCATTAAGGGGCCGTCCATAAATGACGTCACGCGATTTTGGCCCCCTTCGTCACGCGGCGTCACAAAAGGTCACTCCCCCCCCTCAAATATGACGTCACAAAGCTCTGCCCCCCCCCCAAAAAAAATATAAAACATGCTTCAAATTGCTTTAAACTATTGTGATTGTAGCGCGTATTTAATGTGGCGCTGCACTCTGATGTTGTAGGATAAAACATTAAAAAGTCTATTTAATTCAGTAGAACGTGCTGTCTATATTTAAAGTTGCGCATTTTGATGTGACGTCATATTTCTCAACCCACATCGTCACACATGTCTGACTCCCCCCCCCCCCCCCAGGTGCGTGACGTCATTAATGGACGGCCCCTCACTTTCATCATCATCATCGTCATACATTTCTCCAGTATAATCACATCTTGCAGCACCAATGGTGCCATATTGGTCCACTAGCAACATCTCTTTAACGTGATCATTATAATTATCCATCATTGTCATGTTTAAAATTGCACTCATGATTGTCATCTATAATCATTATATCTTTATAGCATCATCATATTTTATATGGAAATCGTCTTTATCACCTCTCATCATCATCTACCATCATACTGTATTTTATTACTAATATAATGAGCCAAGAATGTGCGTCCCGCGCGTGACGTCACTCCACATGAGGCCCAGCCCCCCCCCCGCGTGACGTCACTCCACGTGAGGCCCCCCGCGTGACGTCACTCCACATGAGCCCCCCCCCCCGCTTGACGTCACTTCAAATGAGGCCCCCCGCGTGACGTCACTCCACATGAGCCCCCCCCCGCTCGATGTCACTCCACATGAGGCCCCCTGCGTGACGTCACTCCACATGAGGCCCTCCACGTGACGTCACTCCACATGAGTCCCCCCCCCCCCCGCGTGACATCACTCCACATGAGGCCCACCCCCCCTCATTAATATTCATGAGTGGGTGAATTCTTACACCACCGCAGAGGAAGGTCGAGCTGAATTAAATAATTTATAACGCAAAGTCGCTTCAAATGTGCCGCTTCCATACAGAAAGTGACGGTGAGAAATAAATACACGCAGCACAGTGCTACATCGGGGCGTGACGTCACTGCAAAAGAGCCCTCCCCCCTCCCCCTCTTCGCATGCCGCACCCCTCCCCAATAACCATTCGCGGGTGACGTCACTCCACATGGGGCACCCCCCCCCCCCTTCCCGCATTAATAATCGTGAGCTGAACAATTTTTCTGTTGAATATTTCAGATTTACTTCAATGTGAACCCGTGCTTGGACGGGCAAACAAGCGAGTGTCATTGTAAAAATCCATCGTATTTTCATCTAATCAACACAATAATTCTTCATCATATTTGATATTAGGGTCATCATTGTCATGCTCATCATCGACACATTTTGTGTTACAATCATCATCATTGTCATCTCATCATCGATGCATGCAGACACATGGTCTCTCCACTCCTTCCACTCTCTCCACACACTCCACTCTCTCTCCACTCTCTCTCCACTCTCCACACTCTCTCTCCACACTCTCCATTCTCTCCACTCTCTCCACACTCTCTCCACTCTCTCTCCACTCTCTCTCCACTCTCCACACTCTCTCTCCACACTCTCCATTCTCTCCACTCTCTCCACACTCTCTCTCCACTTTCTCCACACTCTCTCCACACTCCCCACGCTCTCCACTCTCTCCACACTCTCTCTCTCCACTCTCTCCACACTCTCCACTATTTCCACTCTCTCCACACACTCCACACTCTCTCCACACACTCCACACTCTCTCCACACTATCTCCACACTCTCTCCACACTCCCCACACTCTCCACACTCTCTCCACTCTCTCCACTCTCTCCACTCTCTCTCCACACTCTCCACACTCTCTCCACTCTCTCTCCACACTCTCCACACTCTCCACACTCTCCACTCTATCTCCACTCCTTCCACTCTCTCCACACTCTCCACTCTCTCTCCACTCTCTCTCCACACTCTCTCCACACTCTCCACTCTCTCCACACTCTCCACACTCTCCACTATCTCCACACTCTCTCCACTCTCCACTTTCTCCACACTCCCCACACTCTCCACTCTCCACACTCTTCACTCTCTCTCTCCACTCTCTCCACTCTCTCCATTCTCTCCAAACTGTCTCCACACTCCACACTCTCTCTACACTCTCCACTCTCTCCACTCTCTCCACACTCTCCACTCTCTCCACACTCTCTCCACACTCTCTCCACACTCTCCACTCTCTCTCCACTCTCTCCACACTCTCCACACTCTCTCTACACTCTCCCCACTCTCTCCACACTCGCCACACTCTCTCCACTCTCTCCACACTCTCTTCACTCTCTCTCCACTCTCTCCACACTCTCTCCACACTCTCCACTCTCTCTCCACACTCTCTCCACACTCTCTCCACACTCTCCACACTCTCCACTCTCTCCAAACTCTCCACTCTCTCCACTCTCTCCACACTCTCTTCACTCTCTCTCCACTCTCTCCACACTCTCTCCACACTCTCCCCACTCTCTCCACACTCTCCACACTCTCCACACTCTCCACTCTCCACACTCTCTCCACATTCTCCACACTCTCTCCACACTCTCTCCACTCTCTCCACACTCTCCACACTCTCTCCACACTCTCCACACTCTCCATACTCTCCACACTCTCTCCACACTCTCTCCACACTCTCCACACTCTCTCCACTCTCTCCACACTCTCCACACTCTCTCCCCTCTCCCCACTCTCTCCACACTCTCCACACTCTCTCCACACTCTCCACACTCTCTCCACACTCTCTCCACACTCTCTCCACTCTCTCTCCACACTCTCCACACTCTCCACTCTCTCCACTCTCTCCACACTCTCCACTCTCTCCCCACATACTCCACACTCTCCACTCTCTCTCCACACTCTCCACACTCTCTCCCCACACTCTTCACACACTCTCCACTCTCTCCACACTCTCTCCCCACACTCTCCACTCTCTCCCCTCTCCACACTCTCCACACTCTCCCCACTCTCTCCACACGCTCCACACTCTCCACTCTCCACACTCTCTCCCCTCTCCACACTCTCTCCACACTCTCTCCATTCTCTTCACACTCTCACTCTCCCCCCACCGCTCTCCCCCGATGACTTCATTCAGAGCACCGACTCCCCCCAAGGTCACAGTGAGCATCGCCATCAATTAAACATTTTCCCCACGCGTCTTTGTCCCAGCTTAGATTGCATATCCATGTCTGGACGAGTGGTTAATTTTATAGCCTCGTAATGCGCCTCACCAATGCGAATGAAGTCTGTCTGTACACCTTGAGAGAGAGAGAGATGGGGAGACGTAGCCCCCTTTTGTTCATTTTGCAGAGTTTATCTGCAAAGTGGTCGCGAACCAAAGGCGGAGGGAGTCGCTATTGAGCCGTCCGCTCGCGAAAATCATCGACAAGGTTTTAATTTCGTCTGCAGCGCGTAAGTTCGCATCCCCAGCCAAAGGCAAATCTGGCCAAAAGCGGCAGTGTCGGAGGGGGGGCACCAGCAGACATGTTGGGGGGGGGGGGAGCCCCCCTTTCAAGTAAAAAAATCCTCGTGAGATGAGAGAGATGAGAGAGAGAGAGAAGTGGGGAGATGAGAAGTGGGGGATGGAGATCAGAGAGAGAGATGTGGGGAGATGAGAAGAGGGAGATGGAGATCAGAGAGAGATGTGGGGAGATGAGAGAATGGAGATGGAGATCAGAGAGAGATGTGGGGAGATGAGAGAATGGAGATGGAGATCAGAGAGAGAGAGATGTGGGGAGATGAGAAGAGGGAGATGGAGATCAGAGAGAGATGTGGAGAGATGAGAGATGGAGATCAGAGAGAGATGTTGGGAGATGAGATAATGGAGATGGAGATCAGAGAGAGATGTGGGGAGATGAGAGACGGGAGATGGAGATCAGAGAGAGATGTGGGGAGATGAGAGAATGGAGATGGAGATCAGAGAGAGAGATGCGGGGAGATGAGCAGAGGGAGATGGAGATCAGAGAGAGAGATGCGGGGAGATGAGACGAGGGAGATGGAGATCAGAGAGAGAGAGAGAGATGTTGGGAGATGAGAAGAGGGAGATGGAGATCAGAGAGAGAGATGTGGGGAGATGAGAGAAGGGAGATGGAGATCAGAGAGAGATGTGGGGAGATGAGAGAAGGGAAATGGAGATCAGAGAGAGATGCAGGGAGATGAGACGAGGGAGATGTATATCAGAGAGAGAGATGTTGGGAGATGAGAGAATGGAGATGGAGATCAGAGAGAGAGATGTGAGGAGATGAGACGAGGGAGATGGAGATCAGAGAGAGAGATGTGGGGAGATGAGAGAATGGAGATGGAGATCAGAGAGAGATGTTGGGAGATGAGAAGAGGGAGATGGAGATCAGAGAGAGAGATGTGGGGAGATGAGAGAATGGAGATGGAGATCAGAGAGAGATGTGAGGAGATGAGACGAGGGAGATGGAGATCAGAGAGAGAGATGTGGGGAGATGAGAGAATGGAGATGGAGATCAGAGAGAGATGCGGGGAGATGAGAAGAGGGAGATGGAGATCAGAGAGAGATGTGGGGAGATGAGAAGAGGGAGATGAAGATCAGAGAGAGAGATGTGGGGAGATGAGATAATGGAGATGGAGATCAGAGAGAGATGTGGGGAGATGAGAAGAGGGAGATGAAGATCAGAGAGAGAGAGATGTGGGGAGATGAGATAATGGAGATGGAGATCAGAGAGAGAGAGAGATGTGAGGAGATGAGAAGAGGGAGATGGAGATCAGAGAGAGATGTGGGGAGATGAGAGAATGGAGATGGAGATCAGAGAGAGATGCGGGGAGATGAGAAGAGGGAGATGGAGATCAGAGAGAGATGTGGGGAGATGAGAAGAGGGAGATGAAGATCAGAGAGAGAGATGTGGGGAGATGAGATAATGGAGATGGAGATCAGAGAGAGATGTGGGGAGATGAGAAGAGGGAGATGAAGATCAGAGAGAGAGATGTGGGGAGATGAGATAATGGAGATGGAGATCAGAGAGAGAGAGATGTGAGGAGATGAGAAGAGGGAGATGGAGATCAGAGAGAGATGTGGGGAGATGAGAGAATGGAGATGGAGATCAGAGAGAGAGAGAGATGTGGGGAGATGAGACGAGGGAGATGGAGATCAGAGAGAGATGCGGGGAGATGAGAGAATGGAGATCAGAGAGAGAGAGAGATGTGGGGGAGATGAGATCGCTTGCCATGTTAATTAGCTCGTTTTGCTCAGTGGGATATGAACGTGTGCCGATGATTATTCATGCTCCCATATTTCTATGACTCTATATCCCCGCTTGGGTATCTACACATTTTGTTTTGAACTTATTTCGCACCGTACATAGCCAACCTTTTTTTATATCGGAGGTGCATAGCCCAGGTGGAATGAGATCAACTTCCACTGTGGTCATCCTGTGGATAGACGTGGCCCCCACCATGAGAACGTGGAATTTCCGCCACTGGCTCTGGGGAGGGGGGGGGGGGGGGTGGGGCTGCCAACTGAGATGAGCACGAGCCAGGGTCACGATCACCACTCCGCGTTGTGGCCTCGAAGTGCACCTAGCCTGGCACAAGCACCGTGGTGACGTTACAGTAAGATTCCGGGCCGCGGCAAGTATGACGAGTAGCGGCACTTGCCACCGCCACCCCCCTCTCTCTCTTTTTTATCCTCTTACCAACCCCGCACTAACCAGAGTGGTGAAGTATGGTCATGACCGACAGAGGCACACGAAGTCCTTGCACGCAACAGTGCGTGAACGGCACGCTTCCTTACGACACGACGTGCCGTACAAATGTTCATTAAAATAACACGGGAAACAGAATTGCAATTAAAAAAAAACAGAGAGGAACGTTACATTAGCTCCTCATTAGCTTTTAGTGGGGGGGGGAGGGGGGGGTGTAGGATATCGGGAGAAAGTTTCCACCAAAGCCCAAGTGGAATGCCCGGTGGGACGAATCATCGCGTCCGTGAGTGCTCTATCACGGATCCACGCCGCTCCATCGGCGGACAGCGGCAAAACACCACAGGCAAAGATCCCCCGTGTAGCCGCGACAGGCTGTGGGGACAAGTGCTGTCTGTTAGCGAGCACCCAGTAGAGCCACAGACAAAGATCCCCCGTGTAGCCGCGACAGGGCAGCTGTGCCAAGTGCTGTTAGCGAGCACCTAGTAAGGCCCGAGACAAAGTCCCCCCGTGCAGCCTTAACGGACTGTTGGGGCAAGTGCTGTCAGCGTGCCGCTGTGAAGGCCGGAACGGCACAGGAGGGGGTGGGGGCAGAACCATGCCCGGCCGCCTTTGTCTCTCCAGTGGCGATGTTCAACGCACGACCACTTCGAGGCTGAGTCGACCTTGGTGAGGTACATCGCCACCGGTTCAAGGTAAATCGTCACCAGTGTTGGCCGCGAGCTGGAATCGAACTCGGGTTTGTCCGTCCGCGTGAGGGCCGGCGGCCGGCGCTGGTGGCGCGGAGCTGCGCTGAGCTGAGCGCTGTCAGCCGCCAGAGACGCACGCGCACGCACGCGCGCGCCCGCACGCGCGCGCGCCTCGCGACGTGATAGATTGCACGCAGCGCGTGAACGCGCACAAACAAGGCGGCGATCACTCGGTGGAGCGAGGGGAGGGGAGAGAGGGGAGCGTTCCTTGCACCATCTCTGAGAGATCTCCCCGTTCCCCGCGTTGCTATTTGCGCGACTTGCCAAAGCGTCCGCCCGAAATAGGCTGAGAATCCATGGGGACCCAGCAGGCCGGGTACAAAGACAAAGATCCCCCTGCCCACGTGCAGCCTTAACAGACTGCGGGGACAAGTGCTGTTAGTGTGCAGATGTGAAGGCCGGAGCGGCACAGGACGGGGTGGTTGACCAGCAACGCGCTCGGCCCGGGTTTATCTCCCCAGTGCTAACGTGTGCACACCGCATCGGGTCCTCATCTTGGGCCGAGTCGATCTAGGGGAGGCCCAGTACCGGTTCAGATCATCGTCATTCGGTTTTGTCTCCGGGTTGCGTGGCGCGACGTAGCGCTAACCGCTGCGCCACCGCTCCCCGGCACCACGCGCAGACACCGGATTGTAAGGCGCGCCCAAAGTACAATGCTCCCTTGAACAAACTGGAGGAAACACACGAAGTTCGTCTTGATTTGGGAGAGACAAAACACAGACACGGAGACACAGCCAGACACACGAAGTTCGTCTTGATTTGGGAGAGACAAAACACAGACACGGAGACACAGCTAGACACATGAAGTTCGTCTTGGTTTGGGAGAGACACACCACAGACACGGAGACACAGCCAGACACACGAAGTTCGTCTTGATTTGAGAGAGACACACCACAGACACGGAGACACAGCCAGACACACGAAGTTCGTCTTGATTTGAGAGAGACACACCACAGACACGGAGACACAGCCAGACACACGAAGTTCGTCTTGATTTGAGAGAGACACACCACAGACACGGAGACACAGCCAGACACACGAAGTTCGTCTTGATTTGAGAGAGACACACCACAGACACGGAGACACAGCCAGACACACGAAGTTCGTCTTGATTTGAGAGAGACACACCACAGACACGGAGACACAGCCAGACACACGAAGTTCGTCTTGATTTGAGAGAGACACACCACAGACACGGAGACACAGCCAGACACACGAAGTTCGTCTTGATTTGGGAGAGACACACCACAGACACGGAGACACAGCCAGACACACGAAGTTCGTCTTGGTTTGGGAGAGACACACCACAGACACGGAGACACAGCCAGACACACGAAGTTCGTCTTGATTTGAGAGAGACACACCACAGACACGGAGACACAGCCAGACACACGAAGTTCGTCTTGATTTGAGAGAGACACACCACAGACACGGAGACACAGCCAGACACACGAAGTTCGTCTTGATTTGAGAGAGACACACCACAGACACGGAGACACAGCCAGACACACGAAGTTCGTCTTGATTTGGGAGAGACACACCACAGACACGGAGACACAGCCAGACACACGAAGTTCGTCTTGGTTTGGGAGAGACACACCACAGACACGGAGACACAGCCAGACACACGAAGTTCGTCTTGATTTGGGAGAGACAAAACACAGACACGGAGACACAGCCAGACACACGAAGTTCGTCTTGATTTGGGAGAGACAAACCACAGACACGGAGACACAGCCAGACACACGAAGTTCGTCTTGATTTGGGAGAGACAAAACACAGACACGGAGACACAGCCAGACACACGAAGTTCGTCTTGATTTGGGAGAGACAAACCACAGACACGGAGACACAGCCAGACACACGAAGTTCGTCTTGATTTGGGAGAGACAAAACACAGACACGGAGACACAGCCAGACACACAAAGTTCGTCTTGATTTGGGAGAGACAAAACACAGACACGGAGACACAGCCAGACACACGAAGTTCGTCTTGATTTGGGAGAGACACACCACAGACACGGAGACACAGCCAGACACACAAAGTTCGTCTTGATTTGGGAGAGACAAAACACAGACACGGAGACACAGCCAGACACACGAAGTTCGTCTTGATTTGGGAGAGACAAAACACAGACACGGAGACACAGCCAGACACACGAAGTTCGTCTTGATTTGGGAGAGACAAAACACAGACACGGAGACACAGCCAGACACGAAGTTCGTCTTGATTTGGGAGAGACACACCACCGACACAGAGACACAGCCAGACACACGAAGTTCGTCTTGATTTGAGAGAGACACACCACCGACACAGAGACACAGCCAGACACACCAAGTTCGTCTTGATTTGAGAGAGACACACCACAGACACGGAGACACAGCCAGACACACAAAGTTCGTCTTGATTTGGGAGAGACACACCACAGACACGGAGACACAGCCAGACACACGAAGTTCGTCTTGATTTGAGAGAGACAAACCACAGACACGGAGACACAGCCAGACACACGAAGTTCGTCTTGATTTGGGAGAGACAAAACACAGACACGGAGACACAGCCAGACACACGAAGTTCGTCTTGATTTGGGAGAGACAAACCACAGACACGGAGACACAGCCAGACACACGAAGTTCGTCTTGATTTGGGAGAGACAAAACACAGACACGGAGACACAGCCAGACACACGAAGTTCGTCTTGATTTGGGAGAGACAACCCACAGACACGGAGACACAGCCAGACACACGAAGTTCGTCTTGATTTGGGAGAGACAAAACACAGACACGGAGACACAGCCAGACACACAAAGTTCGTCTTGATTTGGGAGAGACAAAACACAGACACGGAGACACAGCCAGACACACGAAGTTCGTCTTGATTTGAGAGAGACACACCACAGACACGGAGACACAGCCAGACACACAAAGTTCGTCTTGATTTGGGAGAGACACACCACAGACACGGAGACACAGCCAGACACACGAAGTTCGTCTTGATTTGAGAGAGACAAACCACAGACACGGAGACACAGCCAGACACACGAAGTTCGTCTTGATTTGGGAGAGACAAAACACAGACACGGAGACACAGCCAGACACACGAAGTTCGTCTTGATTTGGGAGAGACAAACCACAGACACGGAGACACAGCCAGACACACGAAGTTCGTCTTGATTTGGGAGAGACAAAACACAGACACGGAGACACAGCCAGACACACGAAGTTCGTCTTGATTTGGGAGAGACAACCCACAGACACGGAGACACAGCCAGACACACGAAGTTCGTCTTGATTTGGGAGAGACAAAACACAGACACGGAGACACAGCCAGACACACAAAGTTCGTCTTGATTTGGGAGAGACAAAACACAGACACGGAGACACAGCCAGACACACGAAGTTCGTCTTGATTTGGGAGAGACACACCACAGACACGGAGACACAGCCAGACACACAAAGTTCGTCTTGATTTGGGAGAGACAAAACACAGACACGGAGACACAGCCAGACACACGAAGTTCGTCTTGATTTGGGAGAGACAAAACACAGACACGGAGACACAGCCAGACACACGAAGTTCGTCTTGATTTGGGAGAGACAAACCACAGACACGGAGACACAGCCAGACACACGAAGTTCGTCTTGATTTGGGAGAGACAAAACACAGACACGGAGACACAGCCAGACACACAAAGTTCGTCTTGATTTGGGAGAGACAAAACACAGACACGGAGACACAGCCAGACACACGAAGTTCGTCTTGATTTGGGAGAGACACACCACAGAGACGGAGACACAGCCAGACACACAAAGTTCGTCTTGATTTGGGAGAGACAAAACACAGACACGGAGACACAGCCAGACACAGGAAGTTCGTCTTGATTTGGGAGAGACAAAACACAGACACGGAGACACAGCCAGACACACAAAGTTCGTCTTGATTTGGGAGAGACAAAACACAGACACGGAGACACAGCCAGACACACGAAGTTCGTCTTGATTTGAGAGAGACACACCACAGACACGGAGACACAGCCAGACACACGAAGATCGTCTTGATTTGAGAGAGACACACCACCGACACGGAGACACAGCCAGACACACGAAGTTCGTCTTGATTTGGGAGAGACACACCACAGACACGGAGACACAGCCAGACACACGAAGTTCGTCTTGATTTGGGAGAGACAAACCACAGACACGGAGACACAGCCAGACACACGAAGTTCGTCTTGATTTGGGAGAGACAAAACACAGACACGGAGACACAGCCAGACACACAAAGTTCGTCTTGATTTGGGAGAGACAAAACACAGACACGGAGACACAGCCAGACACACGAAGTTCGTCTTGATTTGGGAGAGACAAACCACAGACACGGAGACACAGCTAGACACACGAAGTTCGTCTTGATTTGGGAGAGACAAAACACAGACACGGAGACACAGCCAGACACACGAAGTTCGTCTTGATTTGAGAGAGACACACCACAGACACGGAGACACAGCCAGACACACGAAGTTCGTCTTGGTTTGAGAGAGACACACCACAGACACGGAGACACAGCCAGACACACGAAGTTCGTCTTGGTTTGAGAGAGACAAACCACAGACACGGAGACACAGCCAGACACACGAAGTTCGTCTTGATTTGGGAGAGACAAAACACAGACACGGAGACACAGCCAGACACACGAAGTTCGTCTTGATTTGGGAGAGACAAACCACAGACACGGAGACACAGCCAGACACACGAAGTTCGTCTTGATTTGGGAGAGACAAAACACAGACACGGAGACACAGCCAGACACACAAAGTTCGTCTTGATTTGGGAGAGACAAAACACAGACACGGAGACACAGCCAGACACACGAAGTTCGTCTTGATTTGGGAGAGACACACCACAGACACGGAGACACAGCCAGACACACAAAGTTCGTCTTGATTTGGGAGAGACAAAACACAGACACGGAGACACAGCCAGACACACGAAGTTTGTCTTGATTTGACAGAGACAAAACACAGACACGGAGACACAGCCAGACACACGAAGTTCGTCTTGATTTGACAGAGACAAAACACAGACACGGAGACACAGCCAGACACACGAAGTTCGTCTTGATTTGAGAGAGACACACCACAGACACGGAGACACAGCCAGACACACGAAGTTCGTCTTGATTTGAGAGAGACACACCACAGACACGGAGACACAGCCAGACACACGAAGTTCGTCTTGATTTGAGAGAGACACACCACAGACACGGAGACACAGCTAGACACACGAAGTTCGTCTTGATTTGGGAGAGACAAAACACAGACACGGAGACACAGCCAGACACACGAAGTTCGTCTTGATTTGGGAGAGACAAAACACAGACACGGAGACACAGCCAGACACGAAGTTCGTCTTGATTTGGGAGAGACACACCACCGACACAGAGACACAGCCAGACACACGAAGTTCGTCTTGATTTGAGAGAGACACACCACCGACACAGAGACACAGCCAGACACACCAAGTTCGTCTTGATTTGAGAGAGACACACCACAGACACGGAGACACAGCCAGACACACAAAGTTCGTCTTGATTTGGGAGAGACACACCACAGACACGGAGACACAGCCAGACACACGAAGTTCGTCTTGATTTGAGAGAGACAAACCACAGACACGGAGACACAGCCAGACACACGAAGTTCGTCTTGATTTGGGAGAGACAAAACACAGACACGGAGACACAGCCAGACACACGAAGTTCGTCTTGATTTGGGAGAGACAAACCACAGACACGGAGACACAGCCAGACACACGAAGTTCGTCTTGATTTGGGAGAGACAAAACACAGACACGGAGACACAGCCAGACACACGAAGTTCGTCTTGATTTGGGAGAGACAAACCACAGACACGGAGACACAGCCAGACACACGAAGTTCGTCTTGATTTGGGAGAGACAAAACACAGACACGGAGACACAGCCAGACACACAAAGTTCGTCTTGATTTGGGAGAGACAAAACACAGACACGGAGACACAGCCAGACACACGAAGTTCGTCTTGATTTGGGAGAGACACACCACAGACACGGAGACACAGCCAGACACACAAAGTTCGTCTTGATTTGGGAGAGACAAAACACAGACACGGAGACACAGCCAGACACACGAAGTTCGTCTTGATTTGGGAGAGACAAAACACAGACACGGAGACACAGCCAGACACACGAAGTTCGTCTTGATTTGGGAGAGACAAACCACAGACACGGAGACACAGCCAGACACACGAAGTTCGTCTTGATTTGGGAGAGACAAAACACAGACACGGAGACACAGCCAGACACACAAAGTTCGTCTTGATTTGGGAGAGACAAAACACAGACACGGAGACACAGCCAGACACACGAAGTTCGTCTTGATTTGGGAGAGACACACCACAGAGACGGAGACACAGCCAGACACACAAAGTTCGTCTTGATTTGGGAGAGACAAAACACAGACACGGAGACACAGCCAGACACAGGAAGTTCGTCTTGATTTGGGAGAGACAAAACACAGACACGGAGACACAGCCAGACACACAAAGTTCGTCTTGATTTGGGAGAGACAAAACACAGACACGGAGACACAGCCAGACACACGAAGTTCGTCTTGATTTGAGAGAGACACACCACAGACACGGAGACACAGCCAGACACACGAAGATCGTCTTGATTTGAGAGAGACACACCACCGACACGGAGACACAGCCAGACACACGAAGTTCGTCTTGATTTGGGAGAGACACACCACAGACACGGAGACACAGCCAGACACACGAAGTTCGTCTTGATTTGGGAGAGACAAACCACAGACACGGAGACACAGCCAGACACACGAAGTTCGTCTTGATTTGGGAGAGACAAAACACAGACACGGAGACACAGCCAGACACACAAAGTTCGTCTTGATTTGGGAGAGACAAAACACAGACACGGAGACACAGCCAGACACACGAAGTTCGTCTTGATTTGGGAGAGACAAACCACAGACACGGAGACACAGCTAGACACACGAAGTTCGTCTTGATTTGGGAGAGACAAAACACAGACACGGAGACACAGCCAGACACACGAAGTTCGTCTTGATTTGAGAGAGACACACCACAGACACGGAGACACAGCCAGACACACGAAGTTCGTCTTGGTTTGAGAGAGACACACCACAGACACGGAGACACAGCCAGACACACGAAGTTCGTCTTGGTTTGAGAGAGACAAACCACAGACACGGAGACACAGCCAGACACACGAAGTTCGTCTTGATTTGGGAGAGACAAAACACAGACACGGAGACACAGCCAGACACACGAAGTTCGTCTTGATTTGGGAGAGACAAACCACAGACACGGAGACACAGCCAGACACACGAAGTTCGTCTTGATTTGGGAGAGACAAAACACAGACACGGAGACACAGCCAGACACACAAAGTTCGTCTTGATTTGGGAGAGACAAAACACAGACACGGAGACACAGCCAGACACACGAAGTTCGTCTTGATTTGGGAGAGACACACCACAGACACGGAGACACAGCCAGACACACAAAGTTCGTCTTGATTTGGGAGAGACAAAACACAGACACGGAGACACAGCCAGACACACGAAGTTCGTCTTGATTTGGGAGAGACAAAACACAGACACGGAGACACAGCCAGACACACGAAGTTCGTCTTGATTTGGGAGAGACAAACCACAGACACGGAGACACAGCCAGACACACGAAGTTCGTCTTGATTTGGGAGAGACAAAACACAGACACGGAGACACAGCCAGACACACAAAGTTCGTCTTGATTTGGGAGAGACAAAACACAGACACGGAGACACAGCCAGACACACGAAGTTCGTCTTGATTTGGGAGAGACACACCACAGACACGGAGACACAGCCAGACACACAAAGTTCGTCTTGATTTGGGAGAGACAAAACACAGACACGGAGACACAGCCAGACACACGAAGTTCGTCTTGATTTGGGAGAGACAAAACACAGACACGGAGACACAGCCAGACACACAAAGTTCGTCTTGATTTGGGAGAGACAAAACACAGACACGGAGACACAGCCAGACACACGAAGTTCGTCTTGATTTGAGAGAGACACACCACAGACACGGAGACACAGCCAGACACACGAAGATCGTCTTGATTTGAGAGAGACACACCACCGACACGGAGACACAGCCAGACACACGAAGTTCGTCTTGATTTGGGAGAGACACACCACAGACACGGAGACACAGCCAGACACACGAAGTTCGTTTTGATTTGGGAGAGACAAACCACAGACACGGAGACACAGCCAGACACACGAAGTTCGTCTTGATTTGGGAGAGACAAAACACAGACACGGAGACACAGCCAGACACACAAAGTTCGTCTTGATTTGGGAGAGACAAAACACAGCCACGGAGACACAGCCAGACACACGAAGTTCGTCTTGATTTGGGAGAGACAAACCACAGACACGGAGACACAGCTAGACACACGAAGTTCGTCTTGATTTGGGAGAGACAAAACACAGACACGGAGACACAGCCAGACACACGAAGTTCGGCTTGATTTGAGAGAGACACACCACAGACACGGAGACACAGCCAGACACACGAAGTTCGTCTTGGTTTGAGAGAGACACACCACAGACACGGAGACACAGCCAGACACACGAAGTTCGTCTTGGTTTGAGAGAGACAAACCACAGACACGGAGACACAGCCAGACACACGAAGTTTGTCTTGATTTGACAGAGACAAAACACAGACACGGAGACACAGCCAGACACACGAAGTTCGTCTTGATTTGACAGAGACAAAACACAGACACGGAGACACAGCCAGACACACGAAGTTCGTCTTGATTTGAGAGAGACACACCACAGACACGGAGACACAGCCAGACACACGAAGTTCGTCTTGATTTGAGGGAGACACACCACAGACACGGAGACACAGCCAGACACACGAAGTTCGTCTTGATTTGAGAGAGACACACCACAGACACGGAGACACAGCCAGACACACGAAGTTCGTCTTGATTTGGGAGAGACAAACCACAGACACGGAGACACAGCCAGACACACGAAGTTCGTCTTGATTTGGGAGAGACAAAACACAGACACGGAGACACAGCCAGACACACAAAGTTCGTCTTGATTTGGGAGAGACAAAACACAGACACGGAGACACAGCCAGACACACGAAGTTCGTCTTGATTTGGGAGAGACAAACCACAGACACGGAGACACAGCTAGACACACGAAGTTCGTCTTGATTTGGGAGAGACAAAACACAGACACGGAGACACAGCCAGACACACGAAGTTCGTCTTGATTTGAGAGAGACACACCACAGACACGGAGACACAGCCAGACACACGAAGTTCGTCTTGATTTGGGAGAGACAAAACACAGACACGGAGACACAGCCAGACACACAAAGTTCGTCTTGATTTGGGAGAGACAAAACACAGACACGGAGACACAGCCAGACACACGAAGTTCGTCTTGATTTGACAGAGACACACCACAGACACGGAGACACAGCCAGACACACAAAGTTCGTCTTGATTTGGGAGAGACAAAACACAGACACGGAGACACAGCCAGACACACGAAGTTCGTCTTGATTTGGGAGAGACAAAACACAGACACGGAGACACAGCCAGACACACGAAGTTCGTCTTGATTTGGGAGAGACAAACCACAGACACGGAGACACAGCCAGACACACGAAGTTCGTCTTGATTTGGGAGAGACAAAACACAGACACGGAGACACAGCCAGACACACAAAGTTCGTCTTGATTTGGGAGAGACAAAACACAGACACGGAGACACAGCCAGACACACGAAGTTCGTCTTGATTTGGGAGAGACACACCACAGACACGGAGACACAGCCAGACACACAAAGTTCGTCTTGATTTGGGAGAGACAAAACACAGACACGGAGACACAGCCAGACACACGAAGTTCGTCTTGATTTGGGAGAGACAAAACACAGACACGGAGACACAGCCAGACACACAAAGTTCGTCTTGATTTGGGAGAGACAAAACACAGACACGGAGACACAGCCAGACACACGAAGTTCGTCTTGATTTGAGAGAGACACACCACAGACACGGAGACACAGCCAGACACACGAAGATCGTCTTGATTTGAGAGAGACACACCACCGACACGGAGACACAGCCAGACACACGAAGTTCGTCTTGATTTGGGAGAGACACACCACAGACACGGAGACACAGCCAGACACACGAAGTTCGTTTTGATTTGGGAGAGACAAACCACAGACACGGAGACACAGCCAGACACACGAAGTTCGTCTTGATTTGGGAGAGACAAAACACAGACACGGAGACACAGCCAGACACACAAAGTTCGTCTTGATTTGGGAGAGACAAAACACAGCCACGGAGACACAGCCAGACACACGAAGTTCGTCTTGATTTGGGAGAGACAAACCACAGACACGGAGACACAGCTAGACACACGAAGTTCGTCTTGATTTGGGAGAGACAAAACACAGACACGGAGACACAGCCAGACACACGAAGTTCGGCTTGATTTGAGAGAGACACACCACAGACACGGAGACACAGCCAGACACACGAAGTTCGTCTTGGTTTGAGAGAGACACACCACAGACACGGAGACACAGCCAGACACACGAAGTTCGTCTTGGTTTGAGAGAGACAAACCACAGACACGGAGACACAGCCAGACACACGAAGTTTGTCTTGATTTGACAGAGACAAAACACAGACACGGAGACACAGCCAGACACACGAAGTTCGTCTTGATTTGACAGAGACAAAACACAGACACGGAGACACAGCCAGACACACGAAGTTCGTCTTGATTTGAGAGAGACACACCACAGACACGGAGACACAGCCAGACACACGAAGTTCGTCTTGATTTGAGGGAGACACACCACAGACACGGAGACACAGCCAGACACACGAAGTTCGTCTTGATTTGAGAGAGACACACCACAGACACGGAGACACAGCCAGACACACGAAGTTCGTCTTGATTTGGGAGAGACAAACCACAGACACGGAGACACAGCCAGACACACGAAGTTCGTCTTGATTTGGGAGAGACAAAACACAGACACGGAGACACAGCCAGACACACAAAGTTCGTCTTGATTTGGGAGAGACAAAACACAGACACGGAGACACAGCCAGACACACGAAGTTCGTCTTGATTTGGGAGAGACAAACCACAGACACGGAGACACAGCTAGACACACGAAGTTCGTCTTGATTTGGGAGAGACAAAACACAGACACGGAGACACAGCCAGACACACGAAGTTCGTCTTGATTTGAGAGAGACACACCACAGACACGGAGACACAGCCAGACACACGAAGTTCGTCTTGGTTTGAGAGAGACACACCACAGACACGGAGACACAGCCAGACACACGAAGTTCGTCTTGGTTTGAGAGAGACAAACCACAGACACGGAGACACAGCCAGACACACGAAGTTTGTCTTGATTTGACAGAGACAAAACACAGACACGGAGACACAGCCAGACACACGAAGTTCGTCTTGATTTGACAGAGACAAAACACAGACACGGAGACACAGCCAGACACACGAAGTTCGTCTTGATTTGAGAGAGACACACCACAGACACGGAGACACAGCCAGACACACGAAGTTCGTCTTGATTTGAGAGAGACACACCACAGACACGGAGACACAGCCAGACACACGAAGTTCGTCTTGATTTGAGAGAGACACACCACAGACACGGAGACACAGCTAGACACACGAAGTTCGTCTTGATTTGAGAGAGACAAAACACAGACACGGAGACACAGCCAGACACACGAAGTTCATCTTGATTTGAGAGAGACACACCACAGACACGGAGACACAGCTAGACACACGAAGTTCGTCTTGATTTGAGAGAGACACACCACAGACACGGAGACACAGCCAGACACACGAAGTTCGTCTTGATTTGACAGAGACACACCACAGACACGGAGACACAGCCAGACACACGAAGTTCGTCTTGATTTGAGAGAGACACACCACAGACACGGAGACACAGCCAGACACACGAAGATCGTCTTGATTTGAGAGAGACACACCACCGACACGGAGACACAGCCAGACACACGAAGTTCGTCTTGATTTGGGAGAGACACACCACAGACACGGAGACACAGCCAGACACACGAAGTTCGTCTTGATTTGGGAGAGACAAACCACAGACACGGAGACACAGCCAGACACACGAAGTTCGTCTTGATTTGGGAGAGACAAAACACAGACACGGAGACACAGCCAGACACTCAAAGTTCGTCTTGATTTGGGAGAGACAAAACACAGACACGGAGACACAGCCAGACACACGAAGTTCGTCTTGATTTGGGAGAGACAAACCACAGACACGGAGACACAGCTAGACACACGAAGTTCGTCTTGATTTGGGAGAGACAAAACACAGACACGGAGTAACAGCCAGACACACGAAGTTCGTCTTGATTTGAGAGAGACACACCACAGACACGGAGACACAGCCAGACACACGAAGTTCGTCTTGGTTTGAGAGAGACACACCACAGACACGGAGACACAGCCAGACACACGAAGTTCGTCTTGGTTTGAGAGAGACAAACCACAGACACGGAGACACAGCCAGACACACGAAGTTTGTCTTGATTTGACAGAGACAAAACACAGACACGGAGACACAGCCAGACACACGAAGTTCGTCTTGATTTGACAGAGACAAAACACAGACACGGAGACACAGCCAGACACACGAAGTTCGTCTTGATTTGAGAGAGACACACCACAGACACGGAGACACAGCCAGACACACGAAGTTCGTCTTGATTTGAGAGAGACACACCACAGACACGGAGACACAGCCAGACACACGAAGTTCGTCTTGATTTGAGAGAGACACACCACAGACACGGAGACACAGCTAGACACACGAAGTTCGTCTTGATTTGAGAGAGACAAAACACAGACACGGAGACACAGCCAGACACACGAAGTTCATCTTGATTTGAGAGAGACACACCACAGACACGGAGACACAGCTAGACACACGAAGTTCGTCTTGATTTGAGAGAGACACACCACAGACACGGAGACACAGCCAGACACACGAAGTTCGTCTTGATTTGACAGAGACACACCACAGACAAGGAGACACAGCCAGACACACGAAGTTCGTCTTGATTTGAGAGAGACACACCACAGACACGGAGACACAGCCAGACACACGAAGTTCGTCTTGATTTGAGAGAGACACACCACAGACACGGAGACACAGCCAGACACACGAAGTTCGTCTTGATTTGAGAGAGACACACCACAGACACGGAGACACAGCCAGACACACGAAGTTCGTCTTGATTTGGGAGAGACAAAACACAGACACGGAGACACAGCCAGACACACGAAGTTCGTCTTGATTTGAGAGAGACACACCACAGACACGGAGACACAGCCAGACACACGAAGTTCGTCTTGATTTGAGAGAGACACACCACAGACACGGAGACACAGCCAGACACACGAAGTTCGTCTTGATTTGAGAGAGACACACCACAGACACGGAGACACAGCCAAACACACGAAGTTCGTCTTGATTTGAGAGAGACACACCACAGACACGGAGACACAGCCAGACACACGAAGTTCGTCTTGATTTGGGAGAGACAAACCACAGACACGGAGACACAGCCAGACAAACGAAGTTCGTCTTGATTTGACAGAGACACACCACAGACACGGAGACACAGCCAGACACACGAAGTTCGTCTTGATTTGGGAGAGACAAACCACAGACACGGAGACACAGCCAGACACACGAAGTTCGTCTTGATTTGAGAGAGACACACCACCGACACGGAGACACAGCCAGACACACGAAGTTCGTCTTGATTTGAGAGAGACACACCACCGACACGGAGACACAGCCATACAACGAGTAGACAGAGCACACAATGGGAGAGTTGTGTGGAATTCTTGCCCATAGCGGGCAGAGGAGCGACACTGCACTTCTGAACAAACAAGCACGGTGTGTGTCTCTCTCTGTGTTTGTAAAATCCACTGATGGATAAAGAGCTTCTCCCCGCACCATCGTTGATCGCAGTTGTTTGACCATACTTCACCGGTCCGGTCAGTGGCGTGCTGGTGAAACGCAAAGGAGGCTAGATGGGCTGGACGAGGCCCCGTTCGCATATCCGCTCACCACCCGCGCGAGCCGCGGACAGGAATCTAACTCAGGCGACGTCGGCTTGTTGCGTGGTGGCTCGGTGGCCGGTCACAGCTGCACCACCCGCTCGGGTTTCATCGATTTGGCGCTCAGTCAGCGCTCGCCGTTACGGACGAGGATATTCCATCGGGCATGGGTAACGTGGAATTTCCACCAGTGGGGTCAGACGGCCACGAGTTGGCATTGACCGCTGGATCGTCCTCCATCGCTAATTTGGGCAGAAAGGTTTATTTTTACTCGCGTTTTTATTTTTACTTGAACGTATTTTTAGGATTTAATCTCAAACGTATCTCTCCCTGCCCGACCCCCTCCACTGCCACTGTAGCCCCAGAGCGGGAAGTCACGAGTTCACATCCCCAGCCGAGAGAGCTCGCCCTCTGGCTGTGGGCGCCGCGGTGGCTAGGAGATGTTAACTACCTCGCCTGGTATACAGGAGGTCGTCGCATCGATCCCGACCCTGACGGCGCCTGCTGTACATTTGAAGTTTGCGTGTCTCTCTCTCTCTCGCTCTTACTCCCGTGGTCGCGTGGATTTTTTTTACCAGGTTCCCCGGTTTTTCCCCCCTCCACATTTAGAATCAACGTCACGCGTTTAGAATATTTGGTGGCTGCTGCTATAAATTGTCCACGTGATGATGAACCCCTTCGTTGGGCTATAATTTTTGTTAGCCAGGTCGCTTCGGAAAGAAAACAAAGAGCTCCTTACCTGGTGACATCAATAGTTTCGTTGTAATCTCACTATATATAAAAAGGTAAAGTTGTGAATGTGTCTTTTCAAAATGTTTAGCGTACTTCCCGACATGCAACAAACTTGAAATTTGCCACGTGGGTACTTTCCAGACTGTACACCATGCAACAATTATAAAAATACACTTTTTTGGAGGGGGGGGGGAGTTCAATAATGTATTTATTTTTTGCACGGCAAGTGAGCTGTGACGTCAAATCTGTCACGTGACCCGCGCATGTGGAAGCGTAACGCATTGTAGTGTAGCGGGAAGCGCGCTGTGTATGTGTGTGTGTCTGTGTGTGTGTCTGTGTGTGTCTGTGTGTGTGTATCTGTGTGTGTGTATGTGTATCTGTGTATGTGTCTGTGTGTGTGTATCTGTGTGTATGTGTGTGTATCTGTGTGTGTGTATCTGTGTGTATGTGTGTGTATCTGTGTGTGTGTATCTGTGTGTGTATCTGTGTATGTTTCTGTGTGTGTGTATCTGTGTGTATATGTCTGTGTGTATGTGTCTGTGTGTGTATGTGTCTGTGTGTGTATGTGTCTGTGTGTGTGGCTGTGTGGAAGCGTAACGCATTGTAGTGTAGTGGTGAGCGCTACGCCGCGCTACGAACCCAGCGACCCGAGATCGATGCCCGCTCACGGCCACCACCGGTGACGATTATTTGACCCGTTCCTGGGCCTCCCCTAGGTCGACTCAGCCTCAAACGAGTAACTGGTGTGTGTGAACATCGCCACTGGGGAGACAAAGGCGGCCGCGCGTGGTGGATCCAAGTCCCGAGCGAAGCCGGGTCGTACAGTTCGTAGTTTATAGTTTATATAGCTCGTAGTTTATAGTTTATATAGCTCGTAGTTTATAGTTTATATAGCTCGTACTTTATAGTTTAGACGACGCGGGGTAGTAGCAGCCCTGGGTTCTCTCGGGCCGCTCCAACGGCCTTGAGGAGTGCTCCCAACCGGGTCCCTCGAGGCCACGCGAGGTAACGACTACCCAGGGGCCAATCCAGAGAGAGAGAGAGACACGCCGAGTCGCATCAATCGTTTTGCAGGAGGCTCCTGCGGCTACATTGGGCTCTTTTTTAATTTGAAGATGCGTTCAGTCACGATTATTGACGAGTGAGTACGGAGCGGTACGCGCACGTGGGACACGTGCACACACACACACAAGCACACTCGGGACACGTGGAACACGTGGAACCCACACGCACGTGGAACATTTGTACACACATTCGGGACACGTGGAACACGTGCACCATACAGTGAGGGAAAAAAAGTATTTGATCCCCTGCTGATTTTGTACGTTTGCCCACTGACAAAGAAATGATCAGTCTATAATTTTAATGGTAGGTTTATTTGAACAGTGAGAGACAGAATAACAACAACAAAATCCAGAAAAAACGCATGTCAAAATGTTATAAATTGATTTGCATTTTCATGAGGGAAATAAGTATTTGACCCCCTCTCAATCAGAAAGATTTCTGGCTCCCAGGTGTCTTTGATACAGGTAACGAGCTGAGATTAGGAGCACACTCTTAAAGGGAGTGCTCCTAATCTCAGCTTGCTACCTGTATAAAAGACACCTGTCCACAGAAGCAATCAATCAGATTCAAAACTCTCCACCATGGCCAAGACCAAATAGCTCTCCAAGGATGTCAGGGACAAGACTGTAGACCTACACAAGGCTGGAATGGGCTACAAGACCATTGCCAAGCAGCTTGGTGAGAAGGTGACAACAGTTGGTGCGATTATTCGCAAATGGAAGAAACACAAAAGAACTGTCAATCTCCCTCGGCCTGGGGCTCCATGCAAGATCTCACCTCGTGGAGTTGCAATGATCATGAGAACGGTGAGGAATCAGCCCAGAACTACACGGGATGATCTTGTCAATGCTCTGAAGGCAGCTGGGACCATATTCAATAATAAAACAATTGGTAACACACTACGCCGTGAAGAACTGAAATCCTGCAGCGCCCGCAAGATCCCCCTGCTCAAGAAAGCACATATACATGCCCGTCTGAAGTTTGCCAATGAACATCTGAATGATTCAGAGGACAACTGGGTGAAAGTGTTGTGGTCAGATGAGACAAAAATGGAGCTCTTCGGCATCAACTCAACTCGCCGTGTTTGGAGGAGGAGGAATGCTGCCTATGACCCCAAGAACACCATCCCCACCGTCTAACATGGAGGTGGAAACATTATGCTTTGGGGGTGTTTTTCTGCTAAGGGGGCAGGACAACTTCACCGCATCAAAGGGACGATGGACGGGGCCATGGACCGTCAAATCTTGGGTGAGAACCTCCTTCCCTCAGCCAGGGCATTGAAAATGGGTCGTGGATGGGTATTCCCGCATGACAATGACCCAAAACACACGGCCAAGGCAACAAAGGAGTGGCTCAAGAAGAAGCACATTAAGGTCCTGGAGTGGCCGAGCCAGTCTCCAGACCTTTATCCCATAGAAAATCTGTGGAAGGAGCTGAAGGTTCGAGTTGCCAAACGTCAGCCTCGAAACCTTTATGACTTGGAGAAGATCTGCAAAGAGGAGTGGGACAAAATCCCTCCTGAGATGTGTGCAAACCTGGTGGCCAACTACAAGAAACGTCTGACCTCTGTGATTGCCAACAAGGGTTTTGCCACCAAGTACTAAGTCATGTTTTGCAGAGGGGTCAAATACTTATTTCCCTCATGAAAATGCAAATCAATTTATAACATTTTTAACATGCGTTTTTTCTAGATTGTGTTGTTGTTATTCTGTATCTCACTGTTCAAATAAACCTACCATTAAAATTATAGACTGATCATTTCTTTGTCAGTGGGCAAACGTACAAAATCAGCAGGGGATCAAATACTTTTTTCCCTCACTGTACGTGGCCTATACTGTACAGTTTTGTAACGTGGTATTTATTCTGAAATCACTGCCATTATTGGGTAATTATCTTAAACGCTCTGGCAACTCGCGATGCACCGCATGGGGAGGGGGGGGGGGTCAGGCTATGAATACCGATCGTGGTCGTGCCTTGGAGCAGCCTAGATCCTGCCATAGGAGTGAGGAATTTCCACTGCCGGCTCAGGGGGCAGCGTGCCACCCTTCCCCGAATATTATTGAGAGCGGGGAGACCGGTGGTCTATAAGTGTGGTTTAAAACCGAACGTCAGTGGAACACTGCAAGCGGACATTTCGCGGGACTGCTTACAATGCCAGAGGGCGCAGGGAGAACGGAAAATAAACACTCGGCACGTGACGCCAATAGCAGTGGTGGCCCTTAGAGACGAAACACACGTGTTGTAGTGCGCAACGTTTTGGGCAATAGCCCTTCTTCATAGCAGGGATGATGTGAACAGAGGTGGGTGCTGGAACTTCCCAATCGGGATGGCGGCGGTCCTGGAAATCCAAGGATTTTAGAAATGTCCCTAAATTAATATTAATTAAAAAAACATTAAATATATTTTCTCTGTTGAATGTAAATCAAATAACAATGGTTCAAACAGCCCAACTCACTGACTATTCCGTTAATCATTCAAACAACCCACGAGTCCAGCAACCAATCAAATAACTAATCAAGCATCCAATCGGCCAATCAATCAACTCATAAACCAATCAACTCGTCTACCAATTACCGTATCAACCAATCAGCTAATCGACTCATTAACTCATCAACCAATGCAATCATCAAGCAATCAACTAATCAAGCCATCCAGTAATCAATGAAATTATCGAACCAATCAGTCAAGCAGTATAACAATCTTCCAACTTACGACCTAACAGATCAATGAAGTAACCATTTAACCAACCCCTAATAGCAATAATCTGACCAACAGAACAAGTCAACCACCCAATTAATCCCACCAACCAATCAACTATCCAACTAACCGATTAACTAATTAACTAACTCACGAATCATTTCACCAGCCAACGTACCCAATTCCACCAATAATCCCACCAATGAATCAACCTTCCATTTATCCATCACGAGCAAACTTTTATCGTTTTACTTACAACACAGACAAAGCTCCCCCGGTAGCCTCACTCACTCACAACAACAAAGATCCCCCTATAGCCTTCACACACTTTAGGGCCAAGTTCTGTTCCTGAGTGGCACTTATGAAGGCCGGCACGGCACAAGAAGGGTGTGGGTGGACAGTAGGGCTGAACGATTAATCGATTTTAAATCGAAATAGTAATTTGGAACAATGCGATTAGCAAATCGCAAAGGCTGAGATTTTTTTCCGATTTTAAAAGTCCTATTACTTACTTATTGGAATTGTTTCATTTTGTATTATTATAGCTTCATTCATTTAACTTAACAATTGTTCTATGTTTGATTGTTTTATTTCAATTAAAACATTTGACTAAATAGATGTTGGAAGCAATTGATATATGTTAAGTTCTCATCTTTGCATTAGAATATATAGAGCAGTTCACATGTTGATGGTATCACGTGGTAATGCTCCATCACGTGTTATAAATCTATTACACAGTGAATATTGAACTGAAGCCTGACTTAAAAAATGTTTATCGCAAATCAAATCGCAATCGCAATATCTGTCAGAAAAATCGCAATGAGATATTTTCCCCAAATCGTTCAGTCCTAGTGGACAGCACCACGCCCGACCGCCTTTGTCTCCACAGTGGCGATGATTACACACCGCGTCATTCTGAGTCGACCTAGAGGAGGCCCAGGACCGGATCAGATAATCGTCACTGCTGTTGGCCGTGAGCGGGAATCGAACTCGGGTCACCGGGTTCATAGCGGAGCGCGCTAACCGCTGCACCACCGCTCCCCACCCACTACACCACCGCTCCCCACCCACTACACCACCGCTCCCCACCCACTACACCACCGCTCCCCACCCACTACACCACCGCTCCCCACCCACTACACCACCGCTCCCCAACCACTACACCACCGCTCCCCACCGCTCCCCACCCACTACACCACCGCTCCCCACCCACTACACCACCGCTCCCCACCCACTACACCACCGCTCCCCACCCACTACACCACCGCTCCCCACCCACTAATACAAAGATCCCCCGTATAGCCTGAACAGACAATTGGGGCAAGTGCCGTTAGCGAGCACCTATGAAGACCGACACAGCACACGAGGGGGTGGGTAACCAACACCACGCCTGGCCGCCTTTGTTTCCCTAGTTTACACACCTCACCAGGTACTGATTTGAGGCTGAGCCAACCTAGGGGAGGCCCAGGACCTGGTCAGATCATCGTCACCCGTGTTGGCCGTGAGCGGAAATTGAACTCGGGTCGCCGGGTTCATAGCGGAGCGCACTAATCGGAGCGCACTAATCGCTATACTACTGCTCCCCATACACTGACAAAGACCCCCTGTATAGCCTTTAACAAACTGTTCGGGAAAGTGCTGTTAGCGAGCACCACATACACAGATCCATATACACACATATATACAAACATCCACACACACATCCACACATACACAACAACAGCCATTCGCCGCTAAGTGGCGGTGACGTCACCACAACGTTTGTGCCAGGCTATTGCACCTTGAGGCCATACAAAGATAAAGATCCCCCATATAGCCTAAACAGACCGTAGGGGCAAGTGCTGTTAGCGAGCATCTATGAAGACCAGAACGGTACACGAGGGGGGTGGATGGCCAGCGCCACGCCCGACCGCCTTTGTCTCCCCAGCGACGATGTTTACACACCCACACCCATATACACCCATACACATACCCACACACACACCCATACACACCCATATACAGTGAGGGAAAAAAGTATTTGATCCCCTGCTGATTTTGTACGGTTGCCCACTGACAAAGGAACGATCAGTCTATAATTTTAATGGTAGGTTTATTTGAACAGTGAGAGACAGAATAACAACAAAAAAGCCAGCAAAACGCATGTCAAAAATGTTATAAATTTATTTGCATTTTAATGAGGGAAATAAGTATTTGACCCCTCTGCAAAACATGACTTAGTACTTGGTGGCAAAACCCTTGTTGGCAATCACAGAGGTCAGACGTTTCTTGTAGTTGGCCACCAAATTTGCACACATCTCAGGAGGGATTTTGTCCCACTCCTCTTTGCAGATTTTCTCCAAGTCATTAAGGTTTCGAGGCTGACGTTTGGCAACTCGAACCTTCAGCTCCCTCCACAGATTTTCTATGGGATTAAGGTCTGGAGACTGGCTAGGCCACTCCAGGACCTTAATGTGCTTCTTCTTGAGCCACTCCTTTGTTGCCTTGGCCGTGTGTTTTGGGTCATTGTCATGCTGGAATACCCATTCACGACCCATTTTCCATGCCCTGGCTGAGGGAAGGAGGTTCTCACCCAAGATTTGACGATACATGGCCCCGTCCATCGTCTCTTTGATGCGGTGAAGTTGTCCTGTCCCCTTAGCAGAAAAAACACCCTCAAAGCATAATGTTTCCACCTCCATGTTTGACGGTGGGGATGGTGTTCTTGGGGTCATAGGCAGCATTCCTCCTCCTCCAAACACGGCGAGTTGAGTTGATGCCAAAGAGCTCCATTTTGGTCTCATCTGACCACAACACTTTCACCCAGTTGTCCTCTGAATCATTCAGATGTTCATTGGCAAACTTCAGACGGGCATGTATATGTGCTTTCTTGAGCAGGGGGACCTTGCGGGCGCTGCAGAATTTCAGTCCTTCACGGCATAGTGTGTTACCAATTGTTAAATTGGTGACTATGGTCCTAGCTGCCTTGAGATCATTGACAAGATCCTCCCGTGTAGTTCTGGGCTGATTCCTCACCGTTGTCATGATCATTGCAACTCCACGAGGTGAGATCTTGTATGGAGCCCCAGGCCGAGTGAGATTAACAGTTCTTTTGTGTTTCTTCCATTTGCGAATAATCGCACCAACTGTTGTCACCTTCTCACCAAACTGCTTGGCAATGGTATTGTAGCCCATTCCAGCCTTGTGTAGGTCTACAATCTTGTCCCTGACATCCTTGGAGAGCTCTTTGGTCTTGGCCATGGTGGAGAGTTTGGAATCTGATTGATTGATAGCTTCTGTGGACAGGTGTCTTTTATACAGGTAACAAGCTGAGATTAGGTGCACTCCCTTTAAGAGTGTGCTCCTAATCTCAGCTCGTTACATGTATAAAATACACCTGGGAGCCAGAAATCTTTCTGATTGAGAGGGGGTCAAATACTTATTTCCCTAATTAAAATACGAATCAATTTATAACATTTTAATGTGCGTTTTTCTGGATTTTGTTGTTGTTATTCTGTCTCTCACTGTTCAAATAAACCTACCATTAAAATTATAGACTGATCATTTCTTTGTCAGTGGGCAAACGTACAAAATCAGCAAGGGATCAAATACTTTTTTCTCTCACTGTACACATACACACACACACCCATACACACACCCACACACCCATACACACACACACCCATATACAAACAAAGATCCCCCGTATAGCCTTAACAGACTGTAGGGGCAAGTGCTGTTAGCGAGCACCTATGAAGGCCGGAACGGTACACGAGGGGGTGGGTGGCCAGCACCACGCCCGATCGCCTTTGTCTCCCTAGTGGCAATGTTTACACACCGCACCAGGTACTCATTTGAGGCTGAGTCGACCTAGGGGAGGCCCGGGACCGGTTCAGATAATCGTCACACACCCATGGACACACACAAACACACCCACACACACACCCACACACCCATACACAAACACAGCCATACACACCCATACACACACCCATACACACCCATACACCCATACATACACACACACACCCATACACACCCATATACACCCACACACACACCCATACACACACACCCATATACACCCATACACACACACACCCATACACCCATACACACCCATATACTCAGACACCCACACACCCACACACCCATACACACACACCCATATACACACACACACACCCACACATCCATACACACCCATATACACCCATACACACCTACACACCCATACACACACACACCCACACACCCATACACACACACACACCCATACACAAACCCACACACCCATACACACCCACACAAACACACCCATACATACACACCCATACACACACACCCACACACACCCATACCCACACACACTCATACACACACACCCACATACACACATACACACACGCACACATACACATACATACACACACGCACACATACACATACCCACACGCACACATACACACACCCACACGCACACATACACACACCCACACACACACACCCACACGCACACATACACACACCCACACGCACACATACACACACCCACAAGCACACATACACACACATACACACACCCACACGCACACATGCACACACGCACACATACACACACCCACACATACACACACGCACACATACACACACCCACACGCACACATACACACACCCACACGCACACATACACACACCCACACGCACACACACATACACACACCCACACGCACACATACACACACCCACACGCACACACACGCACACATACACACACCCACACGCACACATACACACACGCACACATACACACACCCACACGCACACATACACGCACACACACGCACACATACACACACCCACACACCCACACGCACACACATACACACACATACACACACCCACACGCACACATACACACACATACACACACCCACACGCACACACACGCACACATACACACACCCACACGCACACACACGCACACATACACACTCCCACACATACACACACACACACGCGCGGTCGAGCAGCGCACCTCACCGTGCGAGACAGGCAGCATACAGGCGCGTTCATATTTCGTGCGTAATTGGGAGGAAGGGAGCTGCCCTTTGTAAGATGAATGTCGCTCTGTGGTGGTGGTGGTGAGCGTCTCTCTGGGTGGAAGAGAACATTCCGTGCTGCGGCTGTACCCGCCAAGGAACATTGTGTCCTGTGATCCAAGCTCCAGGCAACAGCAGCAATAGAAACAGCATCAGAACCGCCTCCCTGCAGCCTCTTATTTATGCAAAGCAGACGCAATCATGCGGGAAGGATTGGAATCGCTGCTTCGGGCAGCAGCTGCCAGTCGAAGCGGCAGCGTTAAGCCGACGCACACGCGAAGCCGTGCGTGGCTCGGTGAGACCCCTGGCGACAATCTGTAATCGGTCCTGGGTATCCGCCTAGGTAGACTCAGCCTCAATTGAGTACCTGGTGCGGTGCTTAGCAAGGATCGCCATTGGGGAGACAAAGGCGGTCGGGCGTGGTTGCTGGCCACTCATTCGTGTGCCAATGTGGCGGTCTTCATAGGTGCCACTCGCTAACAGCACTTGCCCCAACAGTCTGTTAAAGGCTATTCGGGTGACCTTTGTCTTTGTCGATGTATGAACACTCAGTGGACGCGCAAACGTTGAGGCAAAACGGTGGCCCGAAGACGATTAGATTCGGATTTTTTTTTTAAACTGGAATTTTAAAGAATGTTAAGAATATAAAATTTCGGTTTAAAGCTTTCGTGACTGCAAGGATTCATCTTCTTTGGTTCTTAAAAGACGCTACGAATCTTAACAGCGTTCATTCAAGCTCTGTCGTCCCGACAGTTCTGTTCTTTCACCTGAAGAAGGCTACTTGTGTTGTGGCCGAAACGTCGTAAGAATTTTATTGTCTTATTTTATTTTATTATTTTATTCTCATTCTACGTGACTTTACCGAAAGAACCAAAGAAGGTTAAGAACATTCTTTGGGTCTTTCGGAAAAGTCACGTAGATAAGTTCAAATAAAATAACAACAAATTGTTTTTGTTATTTGGTTGGTTCAAAGAAAATAACAAAAAATTGTTATTTTCTATGAACCTATCTACGTGACTTTACCGAAAGACCCAAAGAATATGAATCCCTGCAGTCACGAAAGCTTTAAGTCAATGTTAAGAATTTCAGATGATTTCCATTCTCTACTCATTTAAAAATATATATTCTTGCGAACATTCGCGGTGTCACCCGGAGCCACGTGAGATCAGTGACGCGACATTCTTGGCTGACTCTAAATCGTAAATGATTTTTACCCGTAAATTCCACGTTCCCATGACGGGAGGCTATACCCGGTAGGCCAAAACTGCTTTGAACATAGGGCGAGGCGTTATTCAACTTGGAAATAATCAAATGTCCTGCGTGATCAATAATCCTTTTGTTGCTGGATTGGAAGGCGTCTGAAAGTGCGCCTACAAGGAGATGAAGCAATGGAATGAGTGCGCTGCTGTTGGGCTGGATGATTAAGAAAGCTTAGAGAGGCCTTCATCCAGCAGCGGATTGATCAGGACTCATGACGATGATGATGTCACTGGGCAGAACGCTCAACACTCGATGGAGAAGATAGCGAGTTTACATCCCGTGAAGGGCTCAGCCCAGCCCATCATCATCATCGCCCCTACGTGGCTGATTAAATCAGTACCAATTTGCGAGAAGGCTGCCCGCAGCGGGCGTCGTGTGTCAGCATCTTCCGGTGTCTCTCCATTCTGTGCGAAATTAGGCGCGCGTCGATTACCAAAACGCAGACTGGGTCCGATTCTTTGGGTAAACAGCCGTCATCCGGCCGAAAGGTGAAAATAGCCACGTGACTTGAGCCCTTTTATACCATGTCATGCCACCATGGTTTAATAATGACCGCCTGCACACACATTGACGAACGCAGTCACACACAAAGACAAATATCCCCCCTGTAGCCCTAACAGATTGTAGGGGCAAGTGTTGTTACCGAGCGCCTATGAAGGCCGGGACGGTACACGAGGAGGTGGGTGGCCAGCACCACGCCCGACCGTCTTTGTCTCCCCAGTGACGTTGTTTACACACCGCACCAGGTACTCAATTGAGGCTGAGTCTACCTAGGAGAGGCCCAGGACCGTTACAGAAACTCACACACACACAGACACGCACCTCCACGTGCTCTCCACGTGTTGCGGCCGTGAAGGCCTCACCCTGCACGCGAGGGTTCAACAGTGAATAGTTCCATCAACTGGGAGCGCCTCTGCTCGCACGTGCAAACCACGCTTCGTTTTCCTTGACGAGTCCACGGCCCTCATTTGCATTATATTCTGGCGTTTGGCAATCGCGTTCAGGGGCGAAATCCCAACGCAGAGCGACGCCTCCTTCTGCTGCTGCTGCTCGCCATGGCGAGAGGACTTCAGCAGAGAGACTTCGTGTCGTGTCGCTGTTCCTCCTCCTCCAGTGAAGGAGCGCGCACCACAGTGAGTCCACTGTGCGGTCAGTAGTGTGGGTTGCATGGCCACAAACACACGACTGTGAATTGTCTTTCATGCTTCTCTATGTATCTCTTTGGGTCTCTATGTGTCTCTATGGGTATCCATGTATCTCTATGGGTATCCATGTATCTCTATGGGTCTCTATGTATGTCTATGGGTCTCTATGTATCTCTATGCGTCGCTATATATATGGGTCTCTGCATCCATATGGGTATCGATGTATCTATACGGGTCTCTATGTATGTCTATGGATCTGTGTATGTCTATGGGTCTCTATGTTATCTCTATGGGTATCCGTGTATGTCTATGTGTCTCTGTATCTCTATGCATGTCTATGGGAAAACACGTACGTCTATGGGTATATGTCTATGTCTATGAGTCTCTATGTATCTCTATGTGGTTTCTCTACACGGTCCACAGCTTCGGTTGCATGTCCACACTCGCGCCACTGTGAGTTGTGTCTTTAGTATTCCATGTCGATATTCTGATGCGGTTGATGGTTCCACGGCCGCTGTCTTCAATGAGGAGGAGGGATGTCAAGGCCAGGAGGTTCGGTGCCGTGGGTCCTGGATGAGGTGGTGGTTATTATTCTGGACGTCAGCTTGGCTCCATTCCGTTCACCGGCAGCGTTCGTCCAGATCTGGGTGAGATTCTAAGAGGGTGAGGTCCATAAAGAGGTTTTTTTTGGGGTGAGATCGAGTAAATATAAATGTGTCGTGAAACCCACCACCACCCGACACAGCCAATGAGTAAGGTTTGTAACGTAAACAAAACGTGCAAATTCGTATCTCGTTCAGCACACCGGTGTGTTGGAGAGTAAACCCGAAACAGGAGGAGGATTATCTCCACAACTCTGGCTTTCGCCTGATGATGCTGGTTGTTGTAATTACCGGCGAAACGTCACAGTACTCGCATTGTAAACGTTGTTGTGGGTTTACTCTCCAACACACAACGGGTGAGTGCTGGACTAGTAACGAGTTGGCACGTTGTGTTCACGTGACCAACCTTGGTGGAGGGTTTCACGACACATTTGCCTTTACGAGATCTAACCCCTCGCCCCCCCTAAAAAAGATATCTATCATGGATAACATCAGTCGCTATAGCCCTGCCTACTGATTAGGAACTACTACCTACTGCCTACTGCCTACTACCTACTGCCTACTGCCTATCACTTACTACCTATTACCTACCGCATACTCCCTACCACCTACTGCCTACTACCTACTGCGTACTGCCTACTACCTACCACCTACTGTCTACTGCCTACTATCTATTACCTACCACCTACCGCCTACAGCCTACCACCTACTACCTACTGCCTACCACCTACTGCCTACCACCTACTACCTATTACCTACCAACTACCACCTACTACCTACTGCCTACCACCTACTGCCTACCACCTACTACCTAATACCTACTGCCTACTGCCTACAACCTACTGACTACCACCTACCACCTACTGCCTAGCACCTACTACCTACTGCCTACCACCTACTACCTACTACCTACTGCCTACCGCCTACTACCTACTGCCTACCAACAACCACCTACTGCCTAGCACCTACTACCTACTGCCTAGCACCTACCACCTACCACCTACCACCTACTGCCTACCACCTACTACCTACCACCTACTACCTACTACCTACCACCTACCACCTACTACCTACCACCTACTACCTACCACCTACTACCTACTACCTACCACCTACCACCTACTACCTACCACCTACTACCTACCACCTACTGCCTACCACCTACTACCTACTACCTACCACCTACTACCTACCACCTACTACCTACTACCTACCACCTACTACCTACTACCTACCACCTACTACCTACCACCTACTACCTACTACCTACCACCTACTACCTACTACCTACCACCTACTACCTACCACCTACTACCTACCACCTACTACCTACTACCTACCACCTACTACCTACCACCTACTGCCTACCACCTACTACCTACTACCTACCACCTACTACCTACCACCTACCACCTACTACCTACTACCTACCACCTACCACCTACTGCCTACCACCTACTACCTACCACCTACCACCTACTACCTACCACCTACCACCTACTGCCTACCACCTACTACC
Organism: Petromyzon marinus; assembly: GCF_048934315.1. NCBI lineage: Eukaryota > Metazoa > Chordata > Hyperoartia > Petromyzontiformes > Petromyzontidae > Petromyzon > Petromyzon marinus. The sequence continues at coordinate 1,636,935 of NC_133717.1, read as the reverse complement.
TACCACCTACTACCTACCACCTACCACCTACTGCCTACCACCTACTACCTACCACCTACTACCTACTACCTACCACCTACTACCTACCACCTACCGCCTACTACCTACCACCTACTACCTACCACCTACTACCTACTACCTACCACCTACTACCTACCACCTACTACCTACCACCTACCACCTACTACCTACTGCCTACCACCTACTACCTACCACCTACTGCCTACCACCTACTACCTACCACCTACTACCTACCAACTACCACCTACTGCCTACCACCTACTACCTACCACCTACTACCTACCACCTACCACCTACTACCTACCACCTACTACCTACTACCTACCACCTACCACCTACTACCTACCACCTACTACCTACCACCTACTGCCTACCACCTACCACCTACTGCCTACCACCTACTACCTACCACCTACCACCTACTGCCTACCACCTACTACCTACTACCTACCACCTACCACCTACCACCTACTACCTACCACCTACCACCTACTGCCTACCACCTACTACCTACCACCTACTACCTACTACCTACCACCTACTACCTACCACCTACTGCCTACTACCTACCACCTACTACCTACCACCGACTACCTACCACCTACTACCTACTACCTACCACCTACTACCTACCACCTACTACCTACCACCTACCACCTACTACCTACTGCCTACCACCTACTACCTACCACCTACTACCTACCACCTACTACCTACTACCTACCACCTACCACCTACTACCTACCACCTACTACCTACCACCTACTACCTACCACCTACTACCTACCACCTACCACCTACCGCCTACCACCTACTACCTACCACCTACCACCTACTGCCTACCACCTACTACCTACCACCTACTACCTACTACCTACCACCTACCACCTACTACCTACCACCTACTACCTACCACCTACTACCTACCACCTACTACCTACCACCTACCACCTACCGCCTACCACCTACTACCTACCACCTACTACCTACTACCTACCACCTACTACCTACCACCTACTGCCTACTACCTACCACCTACTACCTACCACCTACTACCTACCACCTACTACCTACTACCTACCACCTACTACCTACCACCTACTACCTACCACCTACCACCTACTACCTACTGCCTACCACCTACTACCTACCACCTACTACTTACCACCTACTGCCTACCACCTACTACCTACCACCTACTACCTACCACCTACCACCTACTGCCTACCACCTACTACCTACCACCTACTACCTACTACCTACCACCTACCACCTACTACCTACCACCTACTACCTACCACCTACTACCTACTACCTACCACCTACCACCTACTACCTACCACCTACTACCTACCACCTACTGCCTACCACCTACCACCTACTGCCTACCACCTACTACCGACCACCTACCACCTACTGCCTACCACCTACTACCTACCACCTACCACCTACTACCTACCACCTACCACCTACTGCCTACCACCTACTACCTACCACCTACTACCTACTACCTACCACCTACTACCTACCACCTACTGCCTACTACCTACCACCTACTACCTACCACCTACTACCTACCACCTACTACCTACTACCTACCACCTACTACCTACCACCTACTACCTACCACCTACCACCTACTACCTACTGCCTACCACCTACTACCTACCACCTACTACCTACCACCTACTGCCTACCACCTACTACCTACCACCTACTACCTACCACCTACCACCTACTGCCTACCACCTACTACCTACCACCTACTACCTACTACCTACCACCTACCACCTACTACCTACCACCTACTACCTACCACCTACTACCTACTACCTACCACCTACCACCTACTACCTACCACCTACTACCTACCACCTACTACCTACCACCTACCACCTACTGCCTACCACCTACTACCTACCACCTACTACCTACTACCTACCACCTACTACCTACCACCTACCACCTACTACCTACCACCTACTACCTACCACCTACTACCTACTACCTACCACCTACTACCTACCACCTACTACCTACCACCTACCACCTACTACCTACTGCCTACCACCTACTACCTACCACCTACTACCTACCACCTACTGCCTACCACCTACTACCTACCACCTACTACCTACCACCTACCACCTACTGCCTACCACCTACTACCTACCACCTACTACCTACCACCTACCACCTACTACCTACCACCTACTACCTACCACCTACTACCTACTACCTACCACCTACCACCTACTACCTACCACCTACCACCTACTACCTACCACCTACTACCTACCACCTACTACCTACCACCTACTACCTACTACCTACCACCTACCACCTACTACCTACTACCTACCACCTACTACCTACCACCTACTACCTACCACCTACTACCTACTACCTACCACCTACCACCTACTACCTACCACCTACTACCTACTACCTACCACCTACTACCTTTCACCTACTACCTACCACCTACTACCTACCACCTACTACCTACCCCCTACTACCTACCACCTACTACCTACCACCTACTGCCTACCACCTACCACCTACTACCTACTACCTACCACCTACTACCTACCACCTACTACCTACCACCTACTACCTACCACCTACTACCTACTACCTACCACCTACCACCTACTACCTACCACCTACCACCTACTACCTACTACCTACCACCTACTACCTACTACCTACCACCTACTACCTACCACCTACTACCTACCCCCTACTACCTACCACCTACTACCTACCACCTACTGCCTACCACCTACCACCTACTACCTACTACCTACCACCTACTACCTACCACCTACTACCTACCACCTACTACCTACCCCCTACTACCTACCACCTACTACCTACCACCTACTGCCTACCACCTACCACCTACTACCTACTACCTACCACCTACTACCTACCACCTACTGCCTACCACCTACCACCTACCACCTACTACCTACCACCTACTACCTACCACCTACTACCTACTACCTACCACCTACCACCTACTACCTACCACCTACCACCTACTACCTACTACCTACCACCTACTACCTACTACCTACCACCTACTGCCTACCACCTACTACCTACCACCTACTACCTACCACCTACTACCTACCACCTACTACCTACTACCTACCACCTACCACCTACTACCTACCACCTACTACCTACCACCTACTACCTACCACCTACTACCTACTACCTACCACCTACTACCTACTACCTACCACCTACTACCTACCACCTACTACCTACCACCTACTACCTACTACCTACCACCTACTACCTACCACCTACTACCTACCACCTACTACCTACTACCTACCACCTACTACCTACCACCTACTACCTACCACCTACTACCTACCACCTACTACCTACCGCCTACTGCCTACCACCTACTACCTACCACCTACTACCTACCACCTACTACCTATTACCTACCACCTACTACCTACTACCTACCACCTACTACCTACCACCTACTACCTACCACCTACTACCTACCACCTACTACCTACCACCTACTACCTACTACCTACCACCTACTACCTACCACCTACTACCTACTACCTACCACCTACTACCTACCACCTACTACCTACCACCTACTGCCTACCACCTACTACCTACCACCTACTACCTACCACCTACTGCCTACCACCTACTACCTACCACCTACTACCTACCACCTACTACCTACTACCTACCACCTACTACCTACCACCTACTACCTACCACCTACTACCTACCACCTACTACCTACCACCTACTACCTACCACCTACTACCTACCACCTACTACCTACCACCTACTACCTACCACCTACCACCTACTACCTACCACCTACTACCTACCACCTACTACCTACCACCTACTACCTACCACCTACTACCTACCACCTACCACCTACTACCTACCACCTACTACCTACCACCTACCACCTACTACCTACCACCTACTACCTACCACCTACTACCTACCACCTACTACCTACCACCTACTACCTACCACCTACTACCTACTACCTACCACCTACTACCTACCACCTACTACCTACCACCTACTACCTACCACCTACTACCTACCACCTACCACCTACTACCTACCACCTACTACCTACCACCTACTACCTACCACCTACTACCTACCACCTACCACCTACTACCTACCACCTACTACCTACCACCTACTACCTACCACCTACCACCTACTACCTACCACCTACTA